>NC_066579.1:371925574-372187099 GCF_024323335.1 Lathyrus oleraceus
CACACATATCACTCCACATTCTCTACTTGATAAATCACGGGTTTGTTTAAAGTCCAATTTGTTGATTTTAATTAAAGTTAAGATGGATCTTTTTAATCAACTGAATTACTCACTTTAAAGTAGTGGTGTGCAAAAATATGGTTAACCAAACTATATGACTAAACTATGATATATATTCTATTTCATGACAGTCTATCTGCAATTGCAAAAAGTGTTCCATATTTTAGTTGTTGATAATAGGGCTGGACAACGGGCCGAGTTGGGCGGTTTCGGGCCCAAAAGCCTCACCCATCCCAACCCACGGTTAAGCCATATAAGCCCATTTTCGCCCATTTTTGTAATCGGTTTGGACGAGTTGGGTTAGGACGGGTTGCGGGTTATGCAATCGGTTTAATCGGTTTTATTGGGTTGATATTATTTTGAGCCCAATAATACATTTTGATAATATTTTGAGCTACAAATTACTATAATTTAGATTCAAAATAAATTCAAAGTATCAAAAACTTCAATCCAAAATAACAACTGTTATGCTACTTCCACACAGACCTTAAAAAGAAATTAATAATTTACAACCACTGTATCATATACAAAAACTCAAAATACATGAGAAACAAGAGAACTTTTGAAAGTATATCAAACAGTTGACTGTCCATATTACATCTGCACATGGTTGGTTCATTCAGATGTCTCATTGTTCTTACTCTAGTCTCTCAATTAGTCATTTTTTCTACATAAAAGTTGATTGTATTTGCAATTTAGAGAAGAAAGCAGTATCATACCGAGAGAATCTCTCAGTAGCTGGGTCAGCTTGCTATTTCTGCAAACAAAGAAACATAAAATTATGTGATACCTTGACGAGGCTAGTTTTGAAACATTGTCAGAGTAAAGCTTTTTACACTGTTAATCAATAACAGTGGCAAAATACTTACTTGTAAGGCACATGACACCTCTTTCTCTTCAAAGCTACAAGGACATCAGCTAGAGCTGAAAGAGAAAGATTAATAGCACAACCTTCGTCAAGTGTTAGTCCTCTGGCCCCGGTTTTTAGCAATCGTTCGCTGCCTCCAAGATCAACCATCCACAACTTACTTGTTTCGCTTTTGGCTTCGGAAGAATCCCCACGTCTAAATATGTTTATCCTTGTCAAGCTAGATATATAAAGCTAAACAAATAAAGTAACTATCAAGCAGAGAAAACCATGAAAATGTTTTGGAGTATCTAATTAGAACTGTGACTCACCAGTGCGACCTGCTTGATGCCTGGTTTACATTTGTCCACGAGGTTGATCTGAATCGTTTTCCTTTGTTGTACCACCATCTTGCTTTAGCACTCTCGGAAATTTGCACTTCTGAGAGACCCTCAATTTCCACCAATCCCTTTGGATCTGTTTGGATGTTGAGATTGCTGTAAAAGTAGTTGGTGAGCCACAGTGTTCTCAAGTAGAATTGATTCTAACTTGAAGCTAGAATCTGAAATTTTTGCCTCTACAATTGATTTTTAGCCTCAAATTTATTGATTAGCCCAGTTTTACATAAATAAGTCAACTTATATTCAATTATCTTTTAGGCAGAATCAAGTTTTAGTGAAAAAAAGTAAAAAGGTTACCACTTAGTGAGAGGTTCATGTGTTCTACAAGACTGTCTTGGAGACAGCAGATCCCTGACATGGCCCATGTAAACTTCCAACATACTCATTGAAAAAGTAAAAGAGGACGAAGCATCCATTGACGCTTGACGAAAGAGTTCTTCAATAGCTCGAGGAATAATCCCTAACTGCTCATTTGTACCATCCTAAAATTAATCATATACAATCAGAAACCACAACATACATTGGATAACATTAATTAGCAGATGAACACAATTTTGACATCACTGACCATGGTGAATGTCTTGCCTGTGCCGATTTGACCATAAGCGAAAACGCACACATTGTGCCCGTCCATTGCAGATCTTAGAGTTGGCTCCACTTCAACAAAAACACTTTCTGCAGATGTTCATACAATGGTAAACACAGTAAAATTTGGTACAAATATCAAATAATTAAAATTAGGTAACACAACAAAATGGAATTTGATAGAGTACTAACCTTGAGTTGTATCTTGATGAAAAACCTTATCAAACGCAAACTCTTTCCTTGTCCCACCAAACTTAACTCGAACTCTCTCTGATTCAGCTGATACAGGTTCATAATTTCTTCTCTTCTCTTTCGAAAGATTCGGTCGAATCCTACAAAACACTCTAATGCTCCCTGAATAACAAAATGAAAATTTTCAACCCTCTAATAAAAATAACATATTAACATATAATAGAAACCCCAATTAAGACTCTACCTTTGATATCCAATATCTTACTCAATGCTTGTCTCCTCTTTCCATCCACTACTCTCTGCTTCAGCCTCAGTTCCTCAACCTCTCCTGCATAAAACAAAACAAAATCAGCAACATTTATTTCACTTTCACATATTTAATTCAACAAAAACCAAAAAAGGAAATAAAAAGATTTCTAATTTATCTATACTTTGTAAATTGGATATCAAGTGTTGAATCTCGTTGTTTTGTTGCTCAGGAACAACAGCCACATCGGTGTAAACTTTTGAAACCGGTAATAACCCTTCAACTGAATCAGAGTTTGAAACCTGAGTTTCAGTTTCTGAAGGCAGCAGCTGAGTCTGGTCTTCTCCGTTAGAAAGCAACATATTTCCACTCACAAGTAAGAGAAGTTTCTAGAGGCTTTTGCAAAACGACAAGAAGCTAGAACATGAATAATGAAGCATGCGTTATGGTGAAGCTAATCATGTAGAGAAGAAGAAAAGAAAAACAATAACCGTGATTTCTGTAACGTAAACGAAAAACCAGAAAAAAAGAAAAGAAAAAAGTGAGGTTGAAACAAAGGAAGCACTGATTTTGAATCAGGGTGTGAAGATCAACCCTAAGTTCCAAAAATCACGGTTCATGCAGGGGTAGCAAAAGTCACATTCCAGTTTCCAAAGATCAACCCAAAGTAATCAAATATTATGCACAAATCAAGTTTTTAAGTTATAGAGTTAGAGAGAACAAAGAGATTCATCGAAACAACAACAATATAAGCAAAAAAAACACAAACTCTAATCACCTGTAGAGTGAGAGAACTGGTCCAAAGCCTTTAATCACCTGTAACAACAACAATCATCATAAACCCTAAATTAAAAACCTTAGATTCAGAAACCCTAATTAAAAAATCCTAACTAAGAGTCATTTAACAGAGAGTGTGTGAAACTAAGACTTACTAACTGGAATGAAAGAGTGAAAGACCTAGAACGAGTGGAGTGAGGGAAATGGAAAGGAAAAACGAGAGTGAGAGAAGTGAGAATAAGAGATGGAAAGGAAAAACGAGAGAGAGAGAAGTGAGAATATGGAAAGGAAAGAGCGGTGTTTCGTAGATGGGCGGGTCTGGGTACCCGTGGGTCCATTTTTGGTACCCGACCCATTCTTTTGAACCCCCTGTAACCCGGTTGATCCGTTGGCCCGATCCAACTCGCCCAAATTCTTTTTTTTCTTCCGGGTTTCACCGGGTTGGGCCGGGTGGGCGGTTTATGTCCACCCCTAGTTGATAATACTTTAAATTTTATGAGATCAACTACAGAGTCAAAGTTGAGAGGAGTTGTCCTTTTTTAATCAACTATGCATACAAAAAAGAAAATATAAATTGTTTATGCAGAGTTCAAATAAAGTATTCACAGTCTATGTAGACTTCATGTATTCATGTGATTTCATAAAATAAATTCTCTGCCTTTGGTATTTTATCCAGCAATTGCCATGGTCCAATTATGATTTGTAATTACTAAAAAAGTTCATTCCCTTATTTAAGGAGTTTTGTAAATTAAGGATTTAAAAAAGGGGACTAAGAAAACAATTTAATTTTCAGTTGAACATGTTAATGACATTGGTTCAATTGACTGAATTTGGTTAAGTGGCCTGAGTTTGATTAAACTGTTAAACTAACTTATGATATCTTCTTAAACTGACTTATATATGTTTTATGCTTATTGACTTAACCTTGTTTTTTGTTGAATGACTAAACTGACTTACTAGTAGTAATGCCAAAACCAATCACAACATGTGTTTCTTGGTTTTGAATATAATTATTTCACAACACGACCATATGTGTTATTGTATGCATCATATTTCATGCAACACAAGTATCACTACTCGCAAGTTTTATGTAGTTCAAAATTGTATGTATTGTCTTCACTTTTGCTTATCCAATTTTTTATGCATGAATACGGAGCAAAAACAACCCATTAAAGAGTGAAGTCATTCAAACAAACTCTCACAAAGCCATACTTTGCACTAGGATGTATGAACAACACATTTATTGTCTAAGGGTGAAAATATACGGGCTGAAGGATAAAATGATAAGACTAGAACGAAGAAGTAAGTAATAGATGATGCTATTTTCCTATGTTTTCAAGGATAGTTCATGCCACATCATATTTATTATCTATTTTATTTTATGATAAAAATAGATACATGATGTCAAATTTCTTTCAAATTCCTTTAATTGATTATTGTAGTTTTCAACTTTTGTAAATTATGTAACTTATTATCTTAGCACTCGATCAATTTTGCAATAATCGGTTATATCGTGTGAGCAAAATACTCCCACTATTTTTGCCTCCCTATATTTTCTATATCAACTTATTGTACAACAGCTTTATGATGCATTCATATCTAGAAAATTCATAACATCAAAGGTTAGATTATGTCTACTCAATAGTTTGAATTGATAATACATATTCTTTGTTTTCTGTTTAATATTTTGAGTGATTGTCTTCCTTTCTGAAGCCAACCTTATATTTTACTACAACTTCTATAATTTCTCAATCATTTACAATTATGTTTCATGTGTAACCAATTACCATTTTAAATATTTATTCTAATACATTTAAATTTATATTATCATTGTCAATCATACATATAAATTTAACATTTGTTATTTACAAATACATTTGTAAAAGAAATAAACAATCAAATTTAAATTCAACTTTCATCCGTCCTTTTGTAACATGTGGCAAAAAAAACAAAAGAGAAATCAACCTCATTTTTCTCTGATCTCTCTCACTGTTTAACACTTATTCATCCTTCTTTTTATTCTTATTTTTTGTGGGGCGACCCATTAATGTAAAGCCACTAATTAACTAATTAACTATATGTAGTATCTTTTTTAGGTTTAGAAAGTTAATTTTGTCAACAATAACCATATATATTTTATGAGATTAAAAAAGAGTTAGAAACAAACCAAATCAAATTAAATTAAATTATTTTAAATAATTAAAATTAAATCGAAACAAATATATAGAAATTTTTATTTAATTAATTCGAACATTTTGACAAATAAATATAAATAAAAGATCTCAAAATGAATAAAAAACGGGCGCAAAAATGATCAGCGCGAAATAAACTTCTCGAAAACAGGTTTTGATCAAATTTTGAAATAAAAAATGACTAGTAAAAAAGTTTAGACTGATCAGAATGCGACCGAAAAAGTATTCCAAAAAATAAAACGAGCACGTTAGGTTAAACTACACGAACCATAAATTAATAATACTGATGTCTACAAACTCGTTTTTGAAAATTTCCGCCTGTTAATTCAGCGAACATTTGAAAATTGACTTAACAAGTTTGTCTATAAGTCCGAAATTTATTTTGGTTGATATTTTAACCAATATACGGAATGAAAAACATGTTGTGATGAGTAGATAATGCAAATATCTTGTGAACGTATTGATTTACTGACTGGGGAATTGTTAATAGACCATCAGATACAAATGAATCACTCTTGGACCATTTACTTCTGATTCTCAATCACAATCAAAATCCTACAAAGATTCAGATGATAATAGTATTCTTGATTGTCACCCTCTTGGCTGAAACCATTGAATTCAGCTGCTCTTGGCTCAAAATATCGCATTCAACTACTCTTGTTTGAAGCTATTGCATCCAACTGCTTTTTGATGGAAGCAAAACTATGCAAATATAATATCTAGCTGTTATTAGTTGAAACTAATATATGCAAATAACGTATTCCAGCTGCTATTAGCTGAAAATATCATTCTTAACTACTCTTGGCTGAGAATATCGCGTTCAAATTTACTTGGTTGACACTACTGCATCTAGCTACTCTTGGCTGAAAGCAAAATCTATTAGGCAATATACCTTTTGTCGAGGTTTACTAGGAAATCTACTATCGAGATTAACCGGGGAATGTGTTGTCGAGACTCATGTTGAATAGATACCCACTGTCGAGATATGATTGGGAAATCTACTGCGAAGACTAACCAAATAATCTACTGCCAAGACTCATGCTGAAAAGATACCTACTACTGAGGTATGACTTGGAAATCTACTGCCGAGATTAGTTAGAGAATCTGCTGTCGAGATTCATGTTGAAAAGATACCTAATGTTGAGGTATGATTGAGAAATCTACTACCAAGGTTAACCAGGGAATCTATTGTCGGTATTAATGTTAAATAAATACCTAGTGCCGATATATGACTGGGAAATCTACTGCCAAGATAAACCAGGGAATCTCTTATCGAGATTCATGCTCAATTGATAAAAGACTCTATGGAAAATAAACACGTATGTGACTTGCTAGAGATATATTGGGAATCATTCAGTAGAGCTTATTTGTTAGGGAGCTCTTGTCCATTAGGCTTATTGGGGAGATTGCTAACTTGAGTTTTCCTTGTGAAGAGATATACATCTTATACAAATACTTTAAAGAGACTTGTTGAGGATATAGCTGGTCGGGATATCTTTATAAGGAATCCTGCTAATATAAAACTCGTCTGGAGAGTTCATGAAGTTTTGTTGGAGAAAATTACAGGGGAAACTCTGTGGGGAGATATTTACTAGGGAAACCAACCAGAAATTCCATTGACACCAGAGTTCACTTGGGGAATATCAATCAATTTACTGAAGAGGAAACCTCGCTTTGAGAATCATCACTAACAATGATGGTCTTCTGTAAGCGCTTATATTAAAGAAAATAATTATTCTACTTTTGAGAACAACTCTTGAATCTTGATTATACAGAAGATTATACTGAACTTCTTTGAGAGGTTGCTAATCTGGGTTAAGGCTTATGCATGGTCTACTTTTTACATGATATACAAAAATGAAAATGAATGCATGAATTTACTATTTTATGCATTTTGTGGGTATCAAGCTCAGATTCCCCGACACCTTTGGTCTTGAGCAATTTTGACACCATGAAGATGGTTTGCAAAACCCTGACTTATGCTTCGCCACCTGGCGGGCTCCATGCAGATTCTTGCTTCTGGAAGAAAATCCATTTCTGACTTGCTCAGATCATGGTGATCGTTGAGATGTTTCACGCTTTGTGAACTTATCATGCCCCGATCTGTTGGGCCTTTCGGAAAAAAATTCCCTTGAAAAGGAATTTGACATTTGTTTTCCAAAATATGATTGTATTACGGGTTTCCCATGTATTCTGAATCCTGCTGCAATATGCCCCTGATTAAGGATCACCAATATTTCATCTCCTCTTGAGAACAACATTAAGTCATCAACAAAATTAATGTTTGCAAGTTGAAGCTTTTTGCACTTATGATGGAAATTGAAGTCAGGAATTCCAGTCAGTTTCCCAAGTATCCATGCGTAAGTACTCCATGATAAGAACAAAGAGTAAGGGGATATTGGATCCCACTGTCTAAATCCCCTATTAGCCTACAGAATCTTAGTGTGGAAAATCTAACAATTAAGCTTTAAATAAAAACAACACAGTATATCCTGCCAAGGTTCAAACTTGGACATTATAATTTGATACGGGTGTGATCTACCAACTTAGCTAAGAGTCATCTTGGTTCGTAATTTATATAGAGTTGGACAACGAATCAGATTAGGCTAGTTCAGGCTCAAAACTTACACCCATCCCAACCCATAGTTGAAATATAAAGTCCCATTACCGTCCAATTTTAGAAAGAGGGGTTCTTAATGCACCCTATATGCTTCTTACGAACCCCGCAAAAATTCAAAAGTGCCTCTCAGTTTTCAAAGATGCATCTCGACGCGCATCCAACACAGACCATTATGAGTGGTGTCCTATAAGTTGGGTGATCTTTATTATGGAGAAGCATCTCCGGAACATTTAAATAAATATATTCATAATTGATCAGTTCAGTAGAATTTCCGGAGCTACATCTCCGGAAGTTTGGGCTGGATTTTGAAATACTTTGTCACTTTTACATGTCAGATATTTCCGGAGATGCATCTCCAAAATAATTTTATAAAATAAACAAATGCATGATTACACAACCATTGTTGTCATTGTTGTTTTCCTCTACAAACCCTCACTAAAATCTCTTCCATTCTCAATCCATTTTTTCACTCCAAATCTCCAAACTTGTGGTTCATCATATCAAATGGAGCAAAAGAAGTTAGAATTTCAGGTAAAGATCTTTTATTTCACACTGCATTGCTCACATTAATCTTGTATTTTTCATGAAAAAACGAGCATTGTGTCCGGAAATGTATCTCTGGAACGAGTATGAACATTTTCGGAGATGCATTTCCGGAACTAGTCTGTGCTCATTTTCCAACTCTGTTTTCAGCAGTGGCGTTTATATACTATTATGTTGTAATTTTTTTCATTAGATATGGTGCACCCCGATATTTTCCCAAAACAAGTTGTTTCTCTACATGTCCAAGGTGGTTTTGTGAAGGCGATAGATGTGGGGAACTAATTTAAAAATGAGCAAGAGTTTGAATCTTGTAATCAAATGCTTTAATGGATTTGTATGGAGGCCTCTAAACTTGGATCTAATGTGGTTATTGGAAGGTCTGATAATGGTTTGGATATAAGATGCGCTTTTGTGACAATGACATGCGAAAGAAGCGAGAAATATAGAACTTAACTCTAGATTTTTAAAAGAGACGACATCGGTTCAAGAAAATGTGAGTGTCTGTTTAAGGTGCGTGGTTACATGTTGGCAAACAAAAATTGGAGATTTAATGTCATATGTGGTTTGTATAACCATGATTTGTGTGAAAAATCAGCCGACCAGCCTAACGTGTGTCGACTCATGCCGGAAGAGAAGGAATATGTTGCTCACATGACATTGAATTTGGTTCAACCGAAAAATATATTTACAACATTGAAACAAAAAAGACCCAAAAATATATCAAATATCAAGCAAGTGTATAATATTCGGTACCAAGCAAACAAGGCGCTTAAGGGGGATAAAACAGAAATGCAACAACTCTTGAAACAGTTGGATGATAACAGTTCGTGTCTAGGTACCAAACTGCGAGTATGAAGTTATTGTTAGAGATATTTTTTGGACTCATCCTGATTCCATAAAGTTGTTCAACATGTTTCCTACTATGCTCATACTTGATTCAACCTACAAGACCAATAAGTATAGACTTCCATATTGGAGATGGTTGGTGTTACCTCAACTGAGAAGACATATCCAGTTGGGTTTTCATTTCTTGAGTGTGAAAAAGAGGATAATTTTACTTGGGCCTTAGAGGCGTGTTAAACATTGTTTAAGGGCAAAGGGAAATTCCTAAAGTGATTGTTATCGACCGCGATACGACCTTGATGAAATCTGTTGCAAAGTTATTTCCTTTTTCTAATGCATTACTTTGTACGTATCACATAACAAAGAATGTGAGAAGTCGGGTTAAGCCTGCAGTAGGGGCGAAACAAATAGTTTGAAGATGGAAATATGATGAAGGCGGATGTGGTTATGGAAAAAATAATGGATGCATGAAATCATATAATAAATTCTTCCACAAAAGAACTATATGTCGATTCTGATATGCATTTCAGGAAAGTATGTGAAAAGTATCAGAATTTGTTGAAAGTAAAATTCTTGATCATGATATTGAAGTAATTGCGAAGATATTGAATTATATGCCAGAGATATTGCGAAGATTTTGAAGCGTCTACCTAGATATTGAAGTAATGTTGCATTTTATGTTGAAATGATATATGTAATCTGTAGCGGGGTATTCGTTACCTTTAGATTTACTGACTAAATCAAAAGTAAATCATACAATTCGAGTTGCCACCGCACTTCTATTTATCCAAAGGAAATGTTAGAAAGCGAACAAAAACCGATAAGTTTTATCAAATCAAAAACTAATAAAAATGTCAGAGATCTGGGTAAGGGGGTTGGTTATGCGATGGGAAGGTTTTAAGCACCTAAAACATCCTTAGTACTCTAAGGGAGCTCTTTTTGCAAGTGCTGTATGGTAGGTTGGTATTTGTGAAAATATTTGTGCAAACATGATTGGGGAGATGAGAAAAGAATATACAAAGTATTTACAATTTTTGTGTTTGAATGGATAAACTCATTGCCTACGTACCATCACAAAGGTAGGATCAAAACCTCGTAGTTCGGGATAAAATTCTCAAAACAAGTTGGTGAAACGATTGGTCAAAAGCCTTAAGGTCTTTTGTTATCAAAGGGAGAAAACTCAACCTAAACCATAAATCCACCATGTGAGGAGAGCTTCAACATACTAGTGAGGGATCCACCCTATAATAAGTATGGAAGACTTATAGTCCAATCACTAAGGATACAAGTGAGGTTTATATCTACCACTATGATAACTCAAACCTAATAGCTAATGTTTATAAAAAACTTTGGCAAGAGTGGTCATTGGAACCACAAAACATTTGAGTGAGTTGTATTTACACATGAAAAGTATTCACAAAATAAAGTCAAAGTTGACTTAAAGTTCAATTCAAAATAAGTATTATGAAAAGAGTTTGAAAAAATCAAAGGCATAGTGCCTAGGTTTCTAATTTTGAAAACAACGTTAATGTTTGCACAAAATAAGTTTGGCTTGGGTTAGAGTGGAGAGAAGAAGATAAGAGCTAGGTCCTAAACATGCAAAGATGAGGGAAGAGAAATAAAACCCCTTAGAGTTCCTTTCTTGAGATCATAAAGATGATCCAAGAGCTCTTTTCCTTTGGACTTAGCAAGCAATAAGCAATTAACTCAAGCAATCAAGCAAATATTCAATCAAGCTCCTAGGAATCTTCCAATTGGCTTTGTCTCTCTTATCTTGGATGTCCATGATAATGGTCCTTCTAATTAGCTCAAGTTTAGGATCCCTATCACACAAGAACACACAAATCAAAAATTTCCATAATGCAATAAAAGAATGGACAAAGAGAGTTTAGATTAGGGGTCCTTTCAATTTAACTTTCAAGATTAATCATTCTAAATGCATGAGACCTAGTTGCTCTTCAATAATTTTAGCATTCTAAAGGCATGAGGCCTAGTTGCTCTTGGAACTCCATTTAGCATAGGTAAGGTCCTAATTCTAAGTCCTTTCTCCTTTTGCATTGGTTCACACAAACAAAACAAAACAAACACAAGGCAATAGTATATACACAATAATGTGCTCAAGTGAGCAAAAGGAAAATGGCATAAACATAAACATGAGCTCAAGTGAGAAAAGGGCAAAGACAATATGAATTAATGAACAAGAAATTAAATTGCATTAAAGTAAATTGCAAGAATTAAATGTTAGTAATTAGTAGTTAGTGTTAGTGTGCCATACGACAATTTAGCGCTATGTTAAGCAATCGTAAGTGGACTAATGTAGTAGTCACACCTATCTGAGGCCGGTCAATAAAACTATAGGCAAATAAACATAAGTTAGAGACCATGACTAGTAAGTCAAGCTCCTACAACTTGCCATGCCAAAAGAAAGGAAAAATGACCTTGTATGGTTTTTAGGTTTTTTGCTTGACCAAGAAGCAACCTATCTTGGACACAAAGCAATTCACTTGATCTTTGATCAAGATGAATTTGATTTGGATCAAAGAAGGTTAAGCCCCTCATATGTCAAGGCTAACCACAAATCATTAACTCATTGGTCAAAAGAAAAAGGAGAAGATGAAGATGGAAATGAAATGAACCAAAATGAGAAATCAAAAGACATAACCAAAACACATTGATCAAACATGAATGGAATCAACATCAATCAATGGTAAACAGAAGTGAAATGAAGATGAGAAGTCAAGAAAGGTCAAACATATTTTTTGTTATTTTTTGGAATTAAAATAATACATAAAATAAAATAAACAAATAAAGGTCAAACTCCAAATCCAATTCAAATCAACTTGGATAAGTCCAATTGGATCATCATAAGTCTAACATGGTCAACAAGGTTTGACAAATTTTCTCAACATTTTTTGAAAACAGAAACTAATTTTAAACAATTAAAAATGAAGAAAAATAACATAATTGGACTAAAATCTCAAATAAATCTCAAATCAATTAAGAAATTGATGAGAATATTTTTCATAGATTCATCATCATCCAAGGATGTTAAGAAAATATTTTTGGCATTTTTGAATATCAAATGGTATTTTAAATGAATTAAAAACAACCAAAAAAGAAATAATTCACAAAAAATATTAAATGGAATCACAAAAATAATTAAAAATCATTTTAAGAAACTAGAATTTAAGAGATTTTTTTTGCAATTGGTCCCATATTTCTGTGATTCCAAATAAAGAAGTTATGAATTTTTAAAATAGAATGGAATAAAAGAAAATAAAATGGAAATTCAGAAAATTAGAAAAATCCACAGCGCTTGGATCAACGCTCATTAATTGACGTGGCTGATCCAAGGAACAAGAAGCGCGCGTATGGTACACCTTGATCAACAGCCTGACATTCAGCATTAAAATAAGTCATAACAATCAACAGCCAAGATTAGATCTAAGACTCATCATCCAATGACCAGGGTTTGGACGCATGGGGACTGTGGTGGAAACCACTGTCTTCTCCGGTGAGAAGGCCTCTTCCGGCCACCAGTTACAGGTTTTGAAACCTCAACTATAACACGCGATCCATATACCTATCGAAAGCCGGGGTGATGTACATCACCCCTGTGACCTTAGTTTTTGCTCAAGACTCTTATAGAAGAAGAAATCTGAGGTTGAAAAACAAGGTACTCAATCTGAAGTTAACTAAATCACAAAATTAAAACCCCCACGGGCTTGCCTCTCAAATGAGGACTTCAGAAATGCCAATCAAACCAAGCAATGCACAATATTCAAAGAGATTCAAAGGAAAACAGTTGGAGAATAAACCTTTTTAGAGCAGCTTTCAAGAGCACAATTCAACCAATCCTTTGCTTGCAGCTTGATCTGGATACTTGGTATGAGAGCTAGGCTTAGGAATTAGTGATGATAATCAACTGATGTTGTTGAAAATCACACTTGAAAAATGAAAGTGAAATTGCAAATTCCTTTGGTGAGAGGTTAGGGAATCAGTTCAGCAGATTTCCAGGCGCCTTCAGGTTTCCAATTGAATGAAATGAAGCTTCTATTTATAGCCACAGTTGATGCAAAGATGTGAAGAACTCGTGTGCATGTGAAGTTGGGTCCTCCATGCATGGGCCTGTACAGGCGCATGTGAGGCCTAAAACCACTTGCAAATGAATGTTGAACACTAATGAATGAAGTTTGGACGTGCATATGGCAAGGCAATGGAGTGTGCAAGAAGATTTAACATGTTATGCATAATTGGTCACAAAACTTCACCTCTTCGAAAAAGCCGATTGGAAAATTGAAACATAAGCATGTGGGTAATGGTTGGAAAGGTCTTGACATAAGGAACAAATGTTATGTTGAACAAAAATCCATTTGGAGTTTGGAAATTATTGAAAACTGGCCATGAAGTTCAAGGTACAAAACATGTATTTGAAAATTTTGCCAAAATGAACCAACTTCAAGCCCTTATGTTTCAATGATTCAAGCCTCCAATGACAAAACCTTCAACATAAAAGTTGTATATCTTTTTAAGATAATCAATTTGGAATTAAATTTTGCATCATTTGGATTTTTGATGAAAACGTTATGGGCACTTGAAGTTGGACTTTTTCAAGATTCAATAACTTTGGTCCAAAGTGACCTATAATGTTTTGTATTATCACATGTGTTTATTTTAGGATTATGAAATTTTGTATAATATAACAATTGAATTATACATTTTAAACTTTGCAATGCACTTGGTATCACCTCAAAATCATAAAAAATGAAGGAGTTAGGTCCTTGGGAAGTTGACCCAAAATTAGGGTTTCAATCAAAATGACCTATAATGTTTTGAAATGAATGATGACCTTACAAGTTTCAAATGGATTTTTGATGAACATGAAAGTTGTTCATATGGTTCTTAAGAACATGTTTTATCTTGGGGTCATCTTCATTTAACAAACACATCAAACGTTAGGTCTCAGTGGATTTAGAAATAGTCAGATGAATTGACTGATCAACTTCTCAAGTCCAAACTTCAAATCTTGATGAATGAATGATTGAGGACACTCGAATAGGATCATATATGCATAAAATGATGAATGAAAGAACTTCCCTTGATTTTATTTGATCATAGGTTGAGGTTGCTTCATGAGCAAGGCACAGTCAATGCACATTTGAATTAGGGTTTCCTTGGGAAACAATCCTCAAGCCCTTTGGGTTATCTTGATCAAATTGACAAATTGAGACACTTGGGAGGCATATATGATGATTGAGAGATTTTTGAACCATTGTCATGCTTGCTTTCATCTTCATCTGGCCATATCAATGAGCATAGAGGCCTCCTATGAGCCTTGGATCACATGACTGCTTAAGCTTCAAAACAAAAGATGTTAGTGACATATTTTTGTGATTTTGGTTAGTAAACAAAATAAGAAAATCAATAATGTACAATTCAAGCATGCTTGGTGGTCTCAAACCAATTCACAACAATTCCCAACCCAATGGTAAAGGAGCCAAGATGCTATGATCCTTGAGGCAAATGCAAATGAGCAATGTTATGATGCCATGAGGGATCTTAGGGTCAAAATTAGGATCTTACATAATCCTAATTTTATTTTATGAATCTTAATTTTATTTTGAAAAATTACATGTTTTTGGTTCTACTACTGATGTGTCTGTATTATGGAAATGTAAATATAGAAACATTTTGGAGATTTATCTCTAGAATAAAAAAATTAAATAACAATATATTTTAACGCAATGGTAAATATAAAATAATAAATTTAATTTTATAATGAGGAATAATAGTATAAACTTAATTTTATTATAATAATCATATAAAAAATTTGGTTACACAGTTATGATTAAGTGTATCTACTTAATCTTTAAATTATAAAAGAAATACTTCGCTTTAAATTTTAAACTATGGTCAAAAATCGCACAGCTCCATCACGAGTCTTGATCATCCTTTTTTGAATTGGTCTTATGCAAGAAAAATGATATACACTTGGCACAAATCTCGAAACTTTCACCTTGATATCAAATATAAGGGAACCATCATCAACTAAACCTGGATGGCTACAAGTTGAGAGTACTGCGACTTTTTTACTGCCTTATCTCATATTTGAAAATTTATTTTCAATCTACCTGATTCTAATTTTTTTTCCAGAATGTCTTGCTTTTAGAGTGTACTCGCCCAACGAATGGACGAATTCATGAAGGTCATTTTACGAATGAATGCACTCGGCCAATGGTTGGACGAGTCATTGATTTTTTTTTTGTAGTGTGTGGACTCAGCCAATGGATGAATGAGTTGTTGAAGAACATATTTTTTATATTTTTTAAATTTTAATTAATTACTATTGCATTTAAATAATAATTTAATACCCATGACATTCATTGACCGAGGGATGTCACTGATAGTAGAGTCTCGGTCAATGAATGATCGAGTATTCACGTCTTAATTTTCTATAAACAGCTTGAATTTATGAAATGTAATTCAGATCAGATAGCAATTTTTTTTATAAGAATGTCTGTTTGGGGTTTTGTGTTTTATGAGCAAGACAAAAAATGAGTGTCTGCCTATATCCGTAATGGAATTTCAGAATACTGATTGTAGCCATCCACATTGGTTTTCGACAATTGGGTGAGCGTCGTATGAAGGTGAGAAAAGTAGAGTATTATTGTCCATACATAACATTGACTGATGCAAGCCCTGAGGGTAGGTACATGTATTACCTAGATCGTATAGAAAATAATTTAGATGTTCAGTGTATGTTTTCAACACATAGTGGTGAAGTTAACATAGTTGAAGGTCCACTTCTGTTGGTTGTTGTTACTGATTAGTTAGTTAATAATCTCTATGAATTTAAGTCATTGTAATTGTACTTTGTAACCAGAAGCCTTTAATATCAAATGTATTCCATAATGTTTGTTTCCAAAAGACATTAGAAATACACAAGGGTTGATAACATAATACATGCTTAAAAGTTTATAATAAAAAAAACAGCATAATCATCTAGAGGGTCCTGCAACATTTGGACATTTTCTACGCATGTGTCCTATTTCACGGCAATTCCCACACCTTCTCTTTCCTTTTCAACGTTGTCCATTTCGGTTCTAATCCGGGTGTTGGTTGGGCGCCTTTTCTTCCTCCTTCTCATAGAGTCGTCGTGACAAAGAGTAAATCCTTCATATCGTGGCCGATTCTCTTCATGGGGAAGTCCTAGAAAACTCTCCTTGTAGAACTTGAAGACGTTAAGAATTTTGAACACGTCTGGTATGCGAATGGAGTAGTCCTGACATATAATCGAACATGTTGCGATTACACGGGAGCAAGGTAAGTGAAATGCCTGAAATTTCCCACATTCGCAGTGTTGTTTCCTAAGATCAACGCTAAAAGTACCGGGTGGTCGACCATCATTCTGATTAATCTATTCATGGACCATGAAATAGAATCTTTCGCGATCAAATTGCATGACGTTATGTGTGTTAGCTTTACTGACTTCTTCAACCATCCTTTTGTTGCAATTATCAGTGAAAACTTGGCCAAAGGCCAACATTTTTGTCTGTTGATGGCCTCTTTTACCAAAGAGTGATCCTAATCGATAGCACGTAGACTGGACCAATGCAATGATTCAAAGGTTTCAGGTTTCTTTAAGTACCGAGTTCAATGCTTCTGCCAGATTAGTTGTCATGTGACCACAGCATTATCCTCCGTCATATACCCTTGCCCACTTCTCCCGAGGGATATTGTCTATCCATGATAAAACGTCATTGTTTGTTCTTCGGATTTCCCCGCTATAGTAGTTAAATGTCGCCTCTGTCAACGCATAACCCATGTTAACAACTTTTTTGCGCAGTTCCTTATCTTTAATCTCACGCATGATTTTTTGTGCAATGTGTCTAATGCAATAGACGTGTGAAGATGAAGGATCTTGCCATTTCAGGATTGTTATATGTACTCTTTATTGATTCATGTTTGTCTAATATAAGACACATATTTTCTTGTGGAGTAATGTGTATTCTCAAATTCCTAAGAAAGAAACTCCAAGCATCTTTTGTCTCACCTTCAACTAATGGGAAAACTATTGGGAAAATGTTCATGTTCCTATCCTGTGCCACAAACATCAACAAATTCCCTCTATACTTTCCATACAACCATGTTCCGTCAACCTGCATAATAGGTTTATAATAGGCGAAACCATGTATACAATGTCGAAACGCCCAAAATAGACGATGGAAGATCCTTTTGTCACCAAATTGGGATCTATCATATGAAATCACAGGTAAGGTTTGTAATTCTATAATAGTATCTGGAAGATATGTTTTCATTACCAGTATCCACTGCGTCAGGTTGTTGTAAGATGTCTCCCAATTTCCGTACATCAATTTTATTGCCTTATACTTTGCAATCCATACCTTTTTGTACGATATTATGTACCTGTATTTTTCTGCAACATGAGCCATGATCACCTTCACCTTAAAAGAAGTGCCATGATTAAAAAGCTCCATTATGCTCTTACTAATAATTTATGAATTGAGTTTTCTATGGTCTTCTGACATAGAAGTGGTTGTGCATGTATGAGGCCCACCAAGCTTACCAATCTTCCACTTTGAGTTCCCATTATGCAAAAAAAAACATGCATTTGAATCTGCACGCATAATTTTTACATTTGATGACGTATCATACATTGTCAGATTTAGTCACTGAATAATCTAGACTACGTTGTATATGCCAATGTTGCAATGCAACATCACACACTTCCTTGTTTTCAAACTCCATGCCATCCTCTATGTCGTCAGCATTGTGGATTGGTGTGAAACTTCCTAAAACAGATATCAGTTCAGCATCATCCAAACTTATATTTTGCATGTGAATAGGTGGATTTTACAAAATAATCGGTTGAGCTCTGTAAGACCCTAATTTTGACCCTAAGATCCCTCATGGCATCATGTTATTGCACAAGTGCATTGCCTCAAGGATAATAGCATGTTTGGCCCCTTAACCCTAGGGTTGAGACTTGTTTGAGTGTTTTGAGACCACCAAGCATGCTTGTATTGTATGTTATTGCTTTTCTTATTTTATTACTAACCAAAAGCACAAAAATATGTCACTAACTCTTTTTGTTTTGAAGCTCAAGTGATCATGTGCTCCACAATGCTCCTAGGAGACTCCTAAGCCCAATGCAATGGCTAGATGAAGAAGAGAAAAAGCATGAAAATGGTACACAAAGTTCCTAATCATCATATATGTCTCCCAAGTATCTCAATTTGCCAATTTGATCAAGATAATCCAAAGGGCTTGAAGATTGTTTCCCAAGGAAACCTTAATTTCACTGTGCTTTGACTGTGTCTTGCCCATGAAACAATCTCAACCTCTAATCAAATTTAATCAAGGGAAGTTATTTCACTTATAATTTTATTCATATATGAGCCTATTTTAGGCCCCTCAATCATTTATTCATCAAGATTGGAAGTTTGACTTTGAAAGATTGACCAGTCAAGTCATCTGACTAAACTGAGGTTCAATGAACCATAATTTTTGATGTGTTTGTTAAATGAAGATTACCCTAAGAGAAAACATGTTACTATGAACCATATGAAAAACTTTCATGTTAATTAAAAATATATTTGAAGCTTGTAAGGTCATCATTCATTTCAAAACATTATAGGTCATTTTGACTGAAACCCTAATTTTGGGTCAACTTACCAAGGTCATAACTTTCTTAAATTTTATGATTTTGAGGTGAGACAAAGGGAATTGTAAATATTGATATGTCTACTTCAAATTTTATGTTGTACAAAATTTCATAATCCTAAAATAAATACATGTGATAATGCAAAACATTATAGGTCATCTTGGACCTAATTCATTGAATTTGAAAAAGTACCCAACTTTAAATGCCCATAACTTTGTCATAGAAAATACAAATGATGTAAACTTTGAGTCTATATTTACCATCTTGAAAATATCTACAACTTTTATGTTGAAGATTTTTTCATTTGAAGCATGTATCATGAGGACAAAGGGGTTTGATTAAGCTTACTTTTGGGTGACTTTTTCAAAATGATTTGAATATGTTTTATACTTGAATTTTCCAAGCCAGTTTTGATCAATTTTCACATGCCAAATCATTTTTTCCCAACATGACTTTTGTCCCTTATTTCAAGATCTTTCCAACCATTACTTACAATAGTCCTCGGGGTCAACCATTTGGGAGTTTCGAATTTCTTTTCATTTATGTGCATTTTTTATATTTCATGTTATAACTTGGTATGGAAGCATTTCCCATTCAATATGCACGATCAAATGCCTTTCATGTGAACTCAACAAGCTTCTGCAGTCATTCATGGGCCTCTCACACGCCCACAAAGGCCCGTGCATTCAAATTCCAATTTCCATGCACATGAGCAAAGTGTGATGAGCAGATACATTCAACTATAAATAAACACCTCATGGGCTTCATTTCACAACCTTTTGGAGATCCCATATGCTACTGCACTAAAACCATAACCCTCACCAAAGGAATCAACTCATAATTTTTCAGATTTTCGAGCTTGAAATTCAGTAGCATTAGCTGAGTTTCAAAGCTAGATTCCTTAGCCAATCATCTTCCATACATTCAAGGATCAAAGAGGAGCAAGAAGTGTGAAGAATTCGTGGCCAGAAGCTCACAAATTTGAAGGTATAAACTCAAACTTTTTGGATCTGAAACTCCTAATTCAATGTAGCTTTCTTGTGTTTTCGTGGTTCTCTAAAGTCCTCATACTTGAGGCAAGCTTTTGATGCATTCAATTTATCATTTCATGAACAATCCATGTGGACACCATGATTTTCTCCTTCATCTTTCTCTCAATATAGGAAGATTGAAAGAAATCCATTGGTAGAGTGATGATCTACATCACAAGAGCTTTATTTCCATGGCCTTGTTTTTCATTTTCATTAAGTTTCATTTCTCTGCAAATTTGGTCGGAGTTTGTGTGTTTGGCCGGAGAAGATGATGGTTTCCACCACCACCACCACGTGTGTTGCTTATGGCCATTGGATCTCCCTTCCACGATCTAATCGTGCGCGTTTGTTTTAATTACTTATTTTAATTCATGATGTGGCGCGGTTGACTCAAGTGTATTGTGTGTCCTCAGTTCCAAGCCATACATCCTTGCCACGTCAATTAATGAATGGCATCTTGTGGCTCAGGCTTTTTCGCTTATTTTATTTTTATTTTTATTTTCTGTTAATTCATTTCATTTTGTTTAATTCATTAAAAATTCATTTAAAGTCAGAAAAATATGAGACCAACTCTAAAAAATTTCTTGAAAATTCTAGTTTCATATTATGATTTTTAATTATTTTTGTGACTTATTTGATATTTTTTATGAATTACTTGGTTTTTGATGATTTTAATTCATTTTAAAATACTTTTTGACTTTTAAAAAATACAAAAATATTTTCATAGCATCTATGGATCATGATAAATCAATGAAAAATAGTCTCAACAATTTCTTGTTTGTTTTGAGATTATTTGAGATTTTAATTCATATTATGTTATTTTTGGTTGTTTTTAATTGATTTTAATTACTTTATGATTTCAAAAATTTGTGAGAAAATTAGTCAAAGTTTGTTTGACTATGTTGAACCTATGAGAATTTAATTGGACTCATTGAAATTGTTTTGAATTGAATTTGAGGTTTAACCTTGTTTGTTTATTTTTTATTTGTATTTTCTTTTAATTCAAAAAATACCAAAAAAATATCATTGACTTCTTGACATGTTATCTTCATTTCTCTTCTGTTTGGTGTTGGTTAAGGTTGAATTGTTTCAACTTTGATCAAATTCATTGGATCTTATGGTTTGAAAGTCCTCAAGGATCATCACCTAGAAAGATGAATGAATTTGATCAAGGATGAGTTATCCCTTGATCAATTGGGTTTGGTTGTTGACTTCTTAGCCCCCCCCCCCCCTTCATCTTCATCCCTTTCTTTCCCTCAATGGCCAATGAGTTAAAGTCTTAAGGTTGCTCTTGACAAATAGAAGTTTAATCTTCTTTGATCCAAACCAAGCTTAACTTGATCCATGATCAAGTAAGTTATTTTGTGTCAAAGATAGGTTACTTTTTGGTCAAGCAAATAACCAAAAGTCAATACAAGGCCCTCCCTCTTTTGTTTGGCATGGCAAGTTTATGGAGCTTGGCTTACTAGTCATGACCTCTAACTTGTGTTCTTTGCCTATATTCTTATTAACCGGCATTAGATAGGTGTGATTACTATATTAGTCCACTTACGATTGCTTAATATAGCGCTACATTATCTTATGACAAGTTAACATAACTCTACTAACTACTAAGTTTAATTTGAGCTTTTTGTTGGTTCTAAGTGTTGGCGACAATTTTGGTAAAACAAAGAGTGTTCACAAGATGTTACATGTGATGTCTTAACATAAGATATCATGTACCTGCTGGATATTTAAAATGGAATTATGTAGGATTGTTCCAGGATGTCAGACCCGATGTCATGACATATGTACACAGAACATTCAGTCTGAATGTTATGTGTTATGTGATTACGCTTTTAATGGCAATCTATGTTTGATTGATGAGTTAATTGCAAACGCTATCAATCAATGATTACAACGTGATTAACTTATTTTCCAAAGAGATCTAACCAATTGTCATAAGAAGATTTGAATGGAAAATAGTTTTAGGGTTTTATGATGTCCAAGCCCAGCTGAATGCTTCTATAAAAAGGACATGGAAAACCTGATTTGATACACAAGAAATACATAGTAAAATATTGAGAGAGAATAAGGGTTTAAGTCTTGTGTGGTCGTGTGACTTGTAAGCCATTCAATTCATCCATAGATGATTGAATTGGTCTGATTTTTGAGTTGTAATTTGTCGCTCTAAGCTTTTAAGCATGAGTGTGTGTCTACTTGATTGAAGCTGCTAAGTAAGATCAAGTGTGTGTCTTTGAAGAGTGTCTTCTTTTCATAGTAATTCTTGTTTAATATCACTGGTGTGATTGAGGGGGAGTGAGTGGGATCTCATATCTAAGAGTTCTTAGGTAGAAGTCACACGGGTAGAGATTAGGTGAAAAAGACTGGAACATGTGTAGTTTATTGAGAGTCTTTGAACTGATTCTATTTTGTGGATTTCCTTCCTTGCTTGGTAGCCCCCAGACGTAGGTGAGTTGCACCGAACTGGGTTAATAATTGCTTGTGTCTCTTGTATTACTATTCTTTATCTTTATCCTGTTTGTATTATTCAAATATTAGTGTCGTGACATTACCTTTGACATCTCATATCTGATACCAGAATTTCAATTGGTATCAGAGCAGGCATCCTGCTCTGGTTCTGGGTGAGATATAGGGACGATACTTTCTGGTACTATGGAGAGAGATGGAGGATTTGTTCACAGGCCACCTATATTAGATGGATCCAACTATGACTACTGGAAACCTCGAATGATAGCCTTCCTAAAATCTCTGGACAATAAGGCTTTGAAGGTTGTGTTGACAGGCTGGGAACATCCAGTAGTTACTAAGGAAGGAGAAGCTACAACTGATAAAAAGCCTGAAGAACAATGGACCAAAGAGGAGGATGATCTAGCCCTTGGAAATTCTAAAGCATTGAATGCTATATTCAATGGAGCAGACAAGAATATCTTCAGATTGATAAACAATTGTGAGGTGGCTAAAAATGCTTGGGACATTCTCAAAACCACTCATGAAGGCACCTTTAGAGTGAATATGTCTAGACTGCAGCTGCTCACCACCAAGTTTGAAAATTTAAGGATGAAAGAAGATGAAAATATTCATGAATTTCATATTAGTATCCTTGAAATTGCTAATGCCTCAGAAGCCCTGGGAGAGAAGATGTCAAATGAAAAATTAGTAAGGAAAATACTCAGGTCACTCCCTAAGAGATTTGCTATGAAGGTGACAGTCATAGAAGAGTCTCAAGACATCTCCAATATGAGAGTTGATGAGCTAATTAGTTCCCTCCAAACATTTGAGATGGGAATGTGTGATGGATCTGAAAAGAAAACCAAAAGCATAACCTTCATGTCAAACACTGAGGAGGAAGAGGAGGAAAGTGGTCAGGATGTTGATGAAGATCTGGAAAATGATGTAGCAATGCTGGGAAGACAGTTCAACAGACTTCTGAAAAAGATGGATGTAAGATCTAAGGAAAATGTCAAGAACATCTCATCTGACATCAGTAAATCCAACAATGCTGGAAGAAGAACAAGGTCAGATGAAAAGCCCAAAGAAGGAAAAGGAGTACAGTGCCATGAATATGATGGGTATGAACACATTAGAACTGAATGTGGAACCTACCTCAAGAAATAGAAGAGGAGTCTTGTTGCCACTTGGTCTGATGAAAGTGAAACAGAAGAGTCTGCAAATCTGGTGTCTTCCTTGACTGGAAGATGGGGTTCTGATGAAGACTCAAGTGATGATGAAGTAACCTTTGAAGAGTTGGCCACTACCTACAGAAAGTTGTGTCACATAAGTGCAGAAGTGTGTAAACAGGTTAAAAGCCAGAAGAAGGTAATAACTCAACTGGAGAATGAGAAGGTAGAACACTTGGAAACCATCTCTAAATTAAAAACAGAAGCAGTGGTTCTGAATGCCAAACTAGATAAGAGTCAACAAGTTGAAAGCCAGAAGAAAGTGATAGCACAACTAGAGAATGAGAAGGCAGAACATGTGGAAACCATCTCCAAGTTAAAGACTGAAGTTGTATTCTTGAATTCTAAACTGGATGAGATGACCAAGTATGTAAGGATGCTAAGCAATGGATCTAACACCTTAGACAAGATTCTCCAGACTGGTCAAATAACAGGAGACAAATCTGGCATTGGGTTCAATGAATCTAAGGCTGAGTGCAGTTACACTGGTGGCAAACCTAAATCCAAACCTAAGTGCAGCCATATTGATAGCAGACATGCGATGTCACATCACATGTCACAACATCATAAAGAAAGACAGCAGAAAGGGAAACACCAAAAATGGAGATGTCATTACTGTGGAAAGTTTGGCCACATAAAACCCTTCTGCTATAAGCTGTATGGTTACCCTCAGCCTGTTCATTATCAACCTAAACCCAAACATCACAGACATGTCAACAAAAAGCAATGGATTCCTAAGACTAATGTTACAAGTCTAAAAGCTCACACTTCCTTTAGAGTTTCAGCCAAAGAAGATTGGTACTTTGACAGTGGGTGCTCCAGACACATGACTGGAAACAAAAACCTGCTAACTGGCCTTCATCCTCATGCCACAAGCTATGTAACCTTTGGTGATGGAGCAAAGGGTGAAATCAAGGGGATTGGTAAGCTTGATTGCCTTGGAATTCCTGATCTTGATAATGTCCTACTTGTTAAGAGCTTGACTGCAAATCTAATAAGCATCAGTCAACTGTGTGACCAAGGTCTAAATGTTAACTTCACTAAAACTGAATGTCTAATTACTAACAAAGAAAGTGAAGTGATCATGAAATGAGTCAGGTCTAAAGACAACTGTTACATGTGGAGTGCTCAAGAAATTGGTTATTCTTCAATGTGTACCTTAGTCAAAGAAGAAGAAGTGAAGACATGGAATCAAAGATTGAGCCATCTGCATCTTAAAGGTATGAAGAGGATTATATCTGTTGAAGTTGTTAAAGGAATTCCCAACTTGAAGATTGATGAAGGAAAACTCTGTGGGGAATGTCAGACAAGGATGTCACACCAGAAACTCAGACATGACATCACTTCTAAAGTTTTGGAACTCCTCCATATGGATTTAATGGGACCCATGCAGGTGGAAAGCCTTGGTTGGAAGAAGTATGCATATGTAGTGGTGGATGAGTTCTCCAGATACACCTGGATCAATTTTATAAGAGACAAATCTGATGTGTTTGAAGTCTTCAAAGATCTTTGTCTAAAACTTCAAGGAGAAAAGGAAAGTCAAGTTATCAAAATTAGAAGTGAACAAAGAAGGAAGATGGATCCCAAAAGTAACGAAGGATTATTTCTGGGCTACAGCAGAGCATATAGAGTCTTTAATTCCAGAACTAAAGTAATAACGGAATCTATTAATGTTGTGGTTGATGACCAACAGACGAATGTCACTGACAATGTTGAGACATATCTGAATGATCCCCTAAGTGATTTCTCAGACAAAAATAAGGAGAGTGAACCTCCTCAAGCTGAACCTGGAGATGACAAAATCAACAAGGGACCCTCCATCAGAGTTCAGAAGGATCATCCCAAAGAGCTCATTGTAGGATATCCAAATAAAGAGGTCACAATTAGATCAAGGGAAGTGATCTCACATGGCTGCCTTGTGTCCAAGATTGAGCCTAGGAATGTCAAGGAAGCTTTGACTGATGAGTTCTGGATCAACGCCATGCTGGAGGAGCTAGGTCAATTCAAGAAGAATGAAGTATGGGAACTTATTCCTAAACCTGAAGGAATAAATGTCATAGCTCACCTTGAGTCCATTAGACTTTTGCATGGAGTGACATATAGTCTGAAGTTCAAACTGTTTCAAATGAATGTAAAAAGTGCCTTCTTGAATGGATACTTAAAAGAGGAAGTATATGTTGAACAGCCTAAAGGATTCACAGATCCAAACCTTCCAAAGCATGTGTACAGATTGAAGAAAGCCCTTTATGGTTTGAAGCAAGCTCCCAGGGCTTGGTATGAGAGACTCATAGTGTTCCTCACTAACAATGGCTACAAGAGAGGAGGTATTGACAAGACCCTATCTGTGAAGAATGAAGGAGGAAAGCTCATGGTGGCTCAAATAGATGTGGATGATATGAGCCTTGTTGAACTTGGGCTACAAGTCAAGCAGATAGAAGATTCTATTTTTCTATCTCAAAGTGAATATGCCAAGAACAATGTTAAGAAGGTTGGCATGGAGAATGAAAGTCATAAAAGGACACCTGCTCCTACACATTTGAAAGTCTCCAAAGATGAAAATGGTATTTGTGCTATATATCAAACTGAATACATAGCAGCTGGAAGTAGCTTTCTCAACTGGTTTGGATGAAACAAATGTCGACTGAATACAATGTCACACAAGATTTCAGGACATTGTACTGTGACAACCTGAGTGCTACAACTATTTCTAAAAATGCTATTCAGCACAGCAGGACAAAGCTCATTGATATTTGTCATCACTTCATTAGAGAACTTGTGGAAGAGAAAATCATAGCACTGGAGCATGTTATTACTGAAATGCAATTAGCTGACATATTTACAAAAGCTTTGGATGCTAATCAGTTTGAATGTTTAAGAGGGAAATTAGGGATTTGTGTTCATGGGAATTTATAGAAATTAAAGAAAGTGTCCCATTTATGGTAAATCATTACCTAGTATTGGAACAAGCATCTATACCATTTTCACACGCTACCTCAACATAACCACTTCCATCTTCATCAAACTGATCAAACCATCTCTGCTAGGGCAACAAAAATCTTCTTAAAAGTTCAACAAAATGTCACAACATCCCTCACCCTCTGGCTCAAAACCCACTCACAAAGTAAGGACTCCCTCCATGGAGTTTCTAGATGAAGATATTTTGGAGGTTATTCATCTTTATGTAATCCCAGGCGACGCCCCTGGTCCTTCTTCCACGGCAGGAAGCAATCAAGGTAACAACTCTAAAAACCCTCCTCCTAAGGATGACATGCACTATACAGATCGTGCCATTAGGAACCTGGTAACTAGGATCCTAAATGAAGGACATTCAGTCAATGGTGTTTCGACCCCTCTATCTAGAAGGGACCCCTCACTTGAGGTGGAACCTCAAACTGAGAAAGATGATGATTCATCTAGATCAGAGAAAGACATTGCTGCTGAGGGACTGTGCTCTCTAGGAAAAATAATGCCTAGCAAGAATCCTATAGATGCTTCTCATTCTAAGAAGCCTGACACTGTTGAGAGAGTAATTGATTTGGAGGAAGAGAGTTCAGAAGAAGAAGATGACACCTTGGTTCATCACTTGAAACCAAGTGTTGCAAGGAAAATGAAAACCAGGAAAGGCAAGACTGTGGCTGAGATGTTGACAGCCAGAACATGTAAGAAGGTTGTTGGTGTAGGACCCTCTAAATCATGGAGTAAAGTAGAGGTCAAGAAGAGGAAGGTCAGAGAAAGTTCTAACTCTGAAGATGATGTCGAAGACGATGTCCCAGACATCTCTCCTGCTAAAAGGAAAACTGTTAAAAAGTCTCAAGCTAAGGTTGCAGTTGTGCATTTGGACAACATTTCCTTCCATCTAGAAGATGGTGCTACCAAATAGAAATTTATTATACAGAGGAGAGTTGATGTGGAGAGGGAACTAGGGAAAGAGGCTGTGGAAGTAAAGGAAGTTATGGAGTTAATCGAGTCTGCAGGTTTAATGAAAATAGTGGTTGCATTGCCCCAATGTTTTGAAGGTTTAGTGAAGGAGATTGTGCTTAACATCCCATAGGATATTTCTGACAAGAATAGCAAAGAATTCTGCAAGGTGTTTGTGAGAGGAAAATGTGTAAGGTTCTCCCCAAATATAATCAATAAGTTCCTAGGGAGAGGAACTGAAGGAGTTGTGGAGTTAGAGGCTACAGACAATGAAGTCTGTAGGATAATCATTGTTGGCCAAGTCAAGGAATGGCCAAGCAAAAAGCATCTATCAGCTGGCAAATTAACTGTAAAATATACCATCTTGCATAAGGTTGGTTCAGCCAACTGGGTGCCAACAAACCATATCTCAACTATCTCTAATGGTCTTGGAAGGATAGTCTATGTTATTAGAACCAGGCTCAACTTTGATTTTGGAAGGTTCATGTTTGAACAAATTGTTAGACATGCCTCCACTAATGCAGTAAAGCTGCCTATTGCCTTTCCCTCTATCATTTGTGGAATTATTTTAAGCCAGAAACCTGGTATTCTAAACACAACTGATATCCCCAGCAGAAGGAAGCCTCCATTGTCCATTCACTACAAGTTATTTGAAGGAAGTCATGTCAATGATATTGTCATGACATCTGCAAGGAAGGAGCCAACCTCTCAAGGTGGCTTGATTGCTCAATTGAAGGAAACTTGTAAGGAGCTGGAAACTGGGATTAGGGTTGCCAAGGCTAGGAAAGAGGCTTTAGAGGTTCTCATTAGTAGCTTGGAGCAAGAAGAGATGGATAAGGTTGGTGAAGCCAATGAGTCAGATGCCCATACCTCAAGTGAAAGGTCAAATTCTCAAGATCAATCTAGTGGCAGTTCTGAATCTGAAGGTGAAGAAGATGTTACTTCCTCAGACTAACTTGTGGTGATGGTCCCCCTGTTGTGAAGATTGTGTGTGTTCTGGATGCTTGGATGATTTGTTGTTTTTCTGTTTGATATTTGTAATTTTTGGCAGTCCTTTATGATGCCATGATGTAATATTTGGGCTTTTTATGAGTTCCATGGATTTCTGATTATCTCAGTTATTGCAACTGTGTATAATTATGGTTTGTACCACCTGACATTTATATTTTAACATTTTATATGTTATAACATCCTTTGTGACATTCTCTGCTGGACTTATTGACATTTATTTTGTCTAATTGGTCGCTTTGGTCTATTTTGACTAAAAAGGGGGAGAAGTGATTATGTAGAGAGTTGTAGTTAAATGTATGGAGATGTGGAGATCTGCAGTGTTGATGTAGCTAGCTAGGCTAAACAGATGAACAACTGATGTTGAAGGAGATGTTTGATGTTGAACAGAATGATGTTCTGTTCTGTGATGTTAGAGGAGATATCTGATGTTCTGTGCATGTTCTGTGTTGCATAGGTGATGTTGAAGGAGATGTCAGAGGGTAACTCTGAATGTTACAGGTGCTGAAGGAGATGTCTGTATAGAACAGACTTAGGGGGAGAAGAAGTACCCATGTGTTTTATGTGTGTTTTACTAGTTGCTATTATAGTTAGTAATTCTGTTTGCTTCTGCTGCTGCTTAAACGTTGTTATGCTGTTTAACTGCTGATGTGTTTTTTTCTTGTGAACAAAATGGACTGATATATGTTTTAGCCAAAATTTGCCAAAGGGGGAGTTTGTTGGTTCTAAGTGTTGGCAGCAATTTTGGTAAAATAAAGAGTGTTCACAAGATGTTACATGTGATGTCTTAATATAAGATATTATGTACCTGCTGGATATTTAAAATGGAATTATGCAAGATTGTTCCAGGATGTTAGACCCGATGTCATGACATCTGTACACAGAACATTCAGTCTGAATGTTATGTGTTATGCGATTGCGCTTTTAATGGCAATCTATGTTTGATTGATGAGTTAATTGCAAACGCTATCAATCAATGATTACAACGTGATTAACTTATTTTCCAAAGAGATATAACCAACTGTCATAAGAAGATTTGAATGGAAAATAGTTTTAGGGTTTTATGATGTCCAAGCCCAGCTGAATGCTTCTATAAAAAGGACATGGAAAACCTGATTTGATACACAAGAAATACAAAGCGAAATATTGAGAGAGAATAAGGGTTTAAGTCTTGTGTGGTCTTGTGACTTGTAAGCCATTCAATTCATCCATAGATGATTGAATTGGTCTGATTTTTCAGTTGTAATTTGTCACTCTAAGCTTTTAAGCATGAGTGTGTGTTTACTTGATTGAAGCTGCTAAGTAAGATCAAGTGCGTGTCTTTGAAGAGTGTCTTCTTTTTATAGTAATTCTTGTTTAATATCACTGGTGTGATTGAGGGGGAGTGAGTGGGATCTCATATCTAAGAGTTCTTAGGTAGAAGTCACACGGGTAGAGATTATGTGAAAAAGATTGTAACTTGTGTAGTTTACTGAGAGTCTTTGAACTGATTCTATTTTGTGGATTTCCTTCCTGGCTTGGTAGCCCCAAACGTAGGTGAGTTGCACTGAACTGGGTTAACAATTGCTTGTGTCTCTTGCATTACTATTCTTTATCTTTATCCTGTTTGTATTATTCAGATATTAGTGTCGTGACATTACCTTCGACATCTCATATCTGATACCAGAATTTCACTTTTAAATTCTTGTCATTTACTTTTAATGTCATTTATTTCTTGCTCATTATTCATCTTGTTTTTTTCATTTTTGCTCACTTGAACACATATTTTATGTTTATGTCATTTTTTCTTTTGCTTATTTGAGCCCATTATTGTGTAAATATATTGCTATTTGTGTTGCTTTGTGTTTGTTTTGATGTGAACCAAAATGAAAAAGGAGAAAGGACTTAAAATTAGGACTTACCCATGCTTAAAGGAGTTCAAGAGCAACTAGGCCTCATGCCTTTAGAATGCAAAATTTGTTGAAGAGCAACTAGGCCTCATGCCTTTAGAATGCAAAATTTGTTGAAGAGCAACTAGGCCTCATGTCTTTAGAATGTTAAAATTCAAAGTTGACCTCAAAAGACTTCTCCTTAAACTTATTCTTTGTCCATTCCCTTTATTGTGTTATGAGCTTTTTGATGTGTGCTTTTGTGTGATAGTAACCTCATCTTAAGATTGTGAAAAGAGGACCATTGTCATGAGTAGCCAAGTTAAGAGCCAAGTCAAATGGAGATCCTAGGAGCTTGATTTCAAACTATTGATTGCTTGTTTGTGTGCTAAATCCAAAGGAAATGAGCATCTTGAGTCATCTCTATGACTCCAAGAAAAGGAACTCCAAGGATTATCTTTCCTCTCTTATCTTTGTATGCTTTAGGAATAGCCCTTCTCTCTTCCCCCCACTCTAACCAAGCCAAAAATCATTTTCAAAACTTTGACTTTATTTCAAATTAGAAACCTAGGCCTTAGGCCTTTGACTTTTCAAAACTTTTTTCGTAAATACTCATTGTAAATAAACTTTAATCCAACTTTGACCTCATTTTGTAAATCTAACTTGTAAATATAACCCATTCCAAGCTGTTTTGTGGTTCCAATGACCACTTGTTAAAACCTTTTCAAAAACATTAGTCATAGGTTTGAGTTATCATAGTGGTTGATGTAAATCTCACCTTATCCTTGGTGTTGGATTATAAGCCTTCCATGCTTATTATAGGGTTAACCCCTCACTAGCATGTTGAAGCCTTCCTCACATGGTGGATTGTTGGTTTAGGTTGAGTTTTCTCCCTTTGATAACAAAAGACCTTAAGGCTTTTGATAAAAATCAATTCACCAATCTTTGAGATTTTTTACCCCGAACTACGAGGTTTTGATCCTCCTTTGTGATGGTACGTAGGCAATGGGTTCATACATTCAAACAACAAAATTTGTAAATATAATCTATTCTCATCTCATCCCTCCAATCTTTTGCACAAATCTTTTCACAAATACCAACCTATAATACATATTTGCAAAAAGAGGTTCCCTTAGAGTACTAAGGATGTTTTGGGAGCGTAAGACCTTCCCATTTCATAACCAACTCCCTTACCTAGATCTTTGACATTTTTATTAGTTTTTGATTTGAAAAACTTCTTACTTGGCTTTTGTTCGCTTTTTTAGCCTTTCCTTTGGACAAATAAAAGTGCGGTGACGACTCGAATTGTATGTTGACTTTTGGTTTAGTCAATAAACCTAAAGGTAACGAAAACCCCGCTATAGAAAAGTGGCGACTCATCTGGGGACGTCTTAGCCCCGTGGGTTTAGCCTACTTTTTGCTTGTATGAGTTGTATGTTTATATTTATTTGTGGCATATTTTTGTGCAAATTTGGGATGAATGTATTGTTTGTAATGCATGAATTGCTTGATATATTAATTGCTTGTATGCTTGGTGGTTTCTTATGAGATGAGTTCTATACCCGAACTCGAGTGCACTTATGATAGGAGAATGACATAGTCTTGTTAACTTGTGTGGAGTTATTCCTTAACAAGTTAATTTGCAAGTCCATTCACTTGGTGGAGGTTTTTATCGGGATCACTGATGTCACACGAGTAGTCATGGTTAGGCATTACTCTTTCCAATAAGAACCCTAGATCCAAGGACCTTAGATACCTAGCCCTTCTTGGCCTATTTTAGGACGTAGTGCGAAGGTCGTTCAAGTGTAAGACTTGATGCGACTTTTACGCGATACTACACTCATAAGAGTCCCTCTTGAGAATATTTTTGGAGGACGAGTAGTCATTTTATCCGATAATATCTGAAAGATTGGATGATGACTATTGGAACCTTTTAGAACATGATTGTCAGGTTTAACCATAGTACACTCCCTTAGGGTGGTTCTTAACCGAGACTCCACGCTCTTGACTTACAACAAACCCGTGATTCGTGGTCGATCCGTTCTCGTATATCCTCAAAATCAATGGAACTTGGATGTTGATAAGGTGTAAACCATAATCCACCAAAATGGATGATTGATATTGACGATGACTTAAGCCATCCCGTGACCTTTGTATGGTGTGACTTGCTTGATCCTTGAGTGTGTTTGTTGCATCCATGCATCCATGCATTCATCTGCATTCATGTCATCGACAATAAGATTTTCGCAAGGAACTTAAAAGGTCTATTTGCAAATTTGCAGACATGGATAAGCAAAGAAGGAATACGAAGAAGTACAGTTTATGACAACCCGACTTGAGAGAGTTAAGGCGTCTGACATCTTATGTATTAGAGCCCTTGGAGTTCAAAGCTCGCCATGGGAAGCTTATAGTTATTCTCTCTACCAAGGTGGATGAGGGTCTGATGAGTGTGTTGGTGCAGTTCTACAATCCTCTGTATCGGTGCTTCACTTTTCCGGATTTCCAGCTTTTGCCTACATTGGAGGAGTATGCCTATCATGTGGGTATACCTATTCTTGACCGATTGTCATTCAGTGGTTTGGAGAAGATTTCGTCTTCTCAAGAGATTGCTGACATGCTTCACGTGGAGGTTTCTGACATTGTTGCCAATATGACTACCAATGGTGGAATTCAAGGTCTCCCGTCTAATTTTCTGATTGCCAAAGCTACCTTGTTTGGAAAGGCCAGGAAGCTTTTGAATCCATATTTGTATTCCTCATCTATGGGCTAGTGTTATTTCCCAACATCGACAACTTCGTGGATGTGAACACTATTAGGATTTTCTCTTCTCTTAATCCCATTCCGACTCTGTTGGGTGACACTTATTTCTCTTTGCATATGAGGAATGAAAAAGGTGGTGGTTCCATTGATGTTGTCTGCCTCTGTTGTACAAGTGGTTTATTTTGCACTTGCTTGAGACACTTGCCTTCAAGGAGAACAAGGGATGTCTACGGTGGTCCATGAGACTTATGTCTCTCACTAATGATGATATCTATTGGTATAATCGTGTTTATGATGGCGTTAAGATTATTGATTCTTGTGGTGAGTTCTCCAATTTACCTCTTCTTGGTACATGTCGTGGAATTAACTACAACCCTGCTTTGGCTCGCCGTCAGCTTGGGTTCCCCTTAAAAGATAAACCTAACAACATTTCGTTGGAAGGCTTATTCTTTCAAGAGGGTAAAGATCCCCAAAACCTGAAGGATAGGATGGTCCGCGCCTGGCGCAAGGTTCAAGGGAAAGGGAGGAATGAGCTTGGCCCCAAGAACTGTGTTGCTTTGGAGCCTTACACCTCTTGGGTGAGGAAGAGAGCCCTCGAGTACCGCATGTCGTATGAGTATCCGAGACCTACCCATATGGTTATGGTTGGGCCTTCAACCCTCCCTAATCAAGGAGTAGAGGAGTTGAGAGACGAAGATTGTTCGCGTGCTTGGGTTCGTGAGCGTGAGGAGCTTCTTCAGCAGCTCAAGGATAAAGATGCAATGATCGAGTTTCTAGAGCATCAGGTTATTGATGAACCCGATGATGTGGTTACTTCTCTCCTACCTCACTCGTCTAGGTTTTGGAAGAAGAGATATGATCAGCTCGCCAAGGAGAAGGCCGACATGGAAGCAGCTTATGAGAGAGAGGTGAAGAGGCTTCGTGCGACATATCTTCCGATCTCGAAGGCTTTAGACGACTGCTTCTAGGGCTCCATAGGATGTTTATTCTCCTTTTCTCTTGTATTGTATTTGGTTACCGAGACTGTACTACTTTTTTGGTGTAAAAAATTTCCAAATATTATATTGTTATGAGCATTCCACATATGTCTCAAAAAGTTCAATATTTTCAAAATATTTGCAAATAAATCTTTATAAAGTTCCTCTGATTAAAAACAAATCATATGCACGAGCATTGCATGCATCATATGCATAAGCAGGTTTTGGTTCCGAGCTCTTGATACAGTGGTCTAACTCTTTGCTCTTCATTTATTTTGAAGACAAGTTGGCGCACCGGTACAACACTCGAGCCAATCATTCGAAGATCATGGAGCACCTTGAGCAAGAGAACCGGGATTTAAAAGAGGAGATTACCCGACTGAATGCCATGATGGAGTCGGTTCTGGATGCTCAGAGTCAAGCTTCTCCAACTCCTGCAACTCCTCCCGCGAGGACTGTCATTTCCGAAGTGGTTACCTCAACAGTGTCTGCTGCCACCGCCCACTTCGCTCCGCATCTGCCTGCTGGATTCCGTTGGGGAATGCCACCCAATTTTGTGCCAGAGGGTTTCGCTCCCACTTTTGCTTCTATGCTGGCATCTAGCCCCGTCATGTCTGTGCCACCTCCCGTTGTGCATACTTTACCGCGTGCAGAAGATACCATCTATCATTCCGAACCATCTGAGGGCCCAAACGTTTATGAGAAGATGGATGAGATGAAGGATCAATTCCTTGAGTTGCGCAAGGAACTGAAAATGCTGAGAGGCAAATATCTGTTTGGGAAGAGTGTTGTTGAACTGTGCTTAGTGCCCAACGTAAAAATCCCAGTCAAATTCAAAGTGCCTAACTTTGAGAAGCATAAGGGAAACTCGTGTCCACTCAGTCATCTTGTGATGTATGCCCGCAAGATGTCTACCCAGACCGATAATGATCAAATACTGATTCACTATTTCCAGGATAGCCTGACAGGTGTTGCGCTCTGTTGATATATGGGGCTAGATAGTGCAAGCATCCACACTTTCAATGATTTAGGAGAGGATTTTGTAAAATAGTACAAATACAACGTGGACATGGCTCCGGACAGAGATCAATTGAGGGCGATGTCCCAAAAAGACAAGGAAACCTTCAAGGAATATGCCCAGAGGTGGAGAGAATTGGCAACTCAGATAGTGCCACCCATGGAGGAGAAGGAGATGACAAAGATATTTCTGAAGACTTTGAGCTCTTTCTATTATGAGCGCATGATTGTTAGTGCTCCCTCGGACTTTACCGAAATGGTAAATATGGGGATGAGGCTAGAAGAGGGAGTCCGCGAAGGACGTCTGTTCCGTGATGATTCTTCGGCAAAGAAATGTGGAGGATTTTCCAGGAAGAAGGAAGGGGAGACTCATGTTGTTTCTTCCCATAATAAAAGAAGACCCTCTGTGAGGAGGAAGAAAGTCTGACCAGTTGTCAACCAACACCAGGTGGCTCATATAGCACCTACTTTCAGAGAAGCTCAACAACCATAACAACAATCTCGTCAATAACAACAGGCTTACCAGCCTCGCAACAATAACAATAACAACACCAACAATTATGAGAGTAAGAGGGTGACTTTCGACCCGATTCATATGACCTGTGCTGAATTGTATCCTTCCTTGATTGATAGGAAGTTGATAACTCCGCGTGATCCTCATGCTGTGCCAGTCAATCCTCAATGGTGGTACAAGCCTGAACTTCATTGTGTGTATCATTCCGGTGCGCCCGGACATGACGTGGAGAATTGCTTTCCGTTGAAGACCAAGGTCCAAGATCTTGTGAGGAGTGGGATACTATTCTTTGAGGATGTAGGCCCGAATGTTAAGAAGAACCCATTGCCCGAGCATGGGAAGGCAGCTGTCAACATGGTTCAGGGTTGCCCTGGAAAATATGAAGTCCTTTATATGAATGATATAAGGCAGTCCCTGGTGGAATTGCATAAGCTGCTTGTGAGCACAGTCACTATGAGCACGATCACGATAGGTGCCATGTGTGCACTGTCAATGAAAGAGGATGGCGCAAGATAAGAAGGGACATCCAAGAGATGCTAGACCAAGGGATGATTGAGATACTTCAAAATCGTAATGAGGATGAAGTTGATGTTATCACTCCCGTATTCAATATTCCTGATCCTGTTGTCATCAAGTATGATGGTAGCAAAAAGAAGGTGGTGCCAACTCTTGTGATTAAGCCAGTGGGCCTTGTCCCGTATGTGTCAAATAAAGCGGTCCCGTACCGTTACAATGCTGTTATGATGAAAGATGGGAAGGAGGTGTCGTTGCCCTTAACCTCTGTTGTAAGCATATCCGATGTTAGTGGAGTGACGCGTAGTGGTCGTGTTTTCTCGGCTCAGTCGAAATCCCATGAAGACATCTTGAAGAGAGATGTTGTCAGTTTTGCCGGTCCCGTGGGGACTTCTTCTTCAAATCATTCTATTCCTGTTGTGAAGGGTGTTGACCTTGTTGTTGTCAAAGCTGATAAAGCTCCTATCCTGGTTGGCCAGTCTGGCATATTGAGAGAGGATGGTGATGAGATACTGAGGCTCATCAAGAGGAGCGAGTACAACATTGTGGAGCAGTTGCTTCAAACTCCATCAAAGATATATGTCCTATCTTTGTTGATGAATTCAGAGCCACACCGCGAAGCGTTGAAAAGGGTGATGGACATGGCATATGTGGATCACGATGTCACAATTGAACAGTTTGATAGCATTGTTGCAAATATAACTGCCTGCAACAATTTGAGCTTCTGCACTGATGATCTTCCCGAGGAGGGAAAAGACTATAATTTGGCCTTACATATCTCTATGAACTGTAAAGACAATGCCCTGTCCAATGTGTTGGTGGACACAGGGTCATCACTTAATGTATTGCCAAAGTCCACTCTCGCCAAACTTTCATATCAGGGGTCTCCCATGAGGCAGAATGGAGTGGTAGTAAAAGCTTTTGATGGATCGCGCAAGACCGTGATCGGTGAATTAGACCTCCCGATCAAGATTGGACCTAGTGATTTCCATATCACTTTCCAAGTTATGGACATACATCCGTCATACAACTGTTTGCTTGGTAGACCATGGATTCACGAGGCAGGTGCCGTGACATCCACCCTACACCAAAGTTGAAGTTCGTCAAGAACAAGAAGTAATATGGGTCGCTATTGATGTTCCAACAGTTATCCATAAGTCAACGTAATATGTTCATTTTGTTTAAAAACCCTTCTCCCATGCCAAAAGGAGAAGTGAAGACATTGTTGGCATAATTGATTAATACAATGATATTCATTCAATAATCGCATGTTAAATGTTTGTTTTCCAAATTATTTTTCATTTTTTGCTTTTCGCACGAAATTAGTGATCACCATAAAACCCTAAAAAAGAGAATAAAATTAATCTTTTCATTTGCATAATGATTTGCCTTGTTTGAATTCTGAAATCTCTTTTATACTCAAAATCATTATGCAGGTTAATCAAATCCATTGAAGATAATGATCCAACACCATCTCTCAACTTTGAGTTCCCTGTATTTGAGGCAGAAGAAGATGATGTTGAAGAGATTCCTGATGAGATTACCCGTCTACTTGAGTACGAGGAGAAGATCATTTAGCCATATCTTGAGAATCTGGAAATAATCAATTTGGGGTCTGAAGATTGTATTCGTGAAGTGAAGATTGGGGCGCTCCTTGAAGAGTCTGTTAAGAAGGGGTTGATTGAGTTGCTACGAGAATATGTCGACGTGTTTGCCTGGTCGTATGAAGACATGCCTGGTCTAGATACTGATATCGTGCAACATTTCTCGCCGTTGAAGCCTGAGTGTGTGCCTGTGAAGCAAAAGCTCAGAAGAACTCATCCTGATATGGCAGTGAAGATTAAAGAAGAAGTTCAGAAGCAAATTGATGCAGGGTTTCTGGTGACTTCTACATATCCTCAATGGGTGGCTAATATTGTGCTTGTACCTAAAAAAGATGGAAAAGTCCGAATGTGCGTAGATTACCGTGACTTGAATAAAGCTAGTCCAAAAGATAATTTTCCTCTACCACACATTGATATGTTGGTAGACAATACGGCTAAATTCAATGTCTTTTCATTTATGGACGGATTTTCCGGTTATAATCAGATTAAAATGGCACCCGAGGATATGGAGAAGACAACATTCATCACACCTTGGGGAACATTCTGTTATCGAGTGATGCCCTTCGGTTTGAAGAACACTGGAGCCACGTATCAACGTGCTATGACTACTTTGTTTCATGACATGATGCACAAGGAGATCGAGGTGTATGTCGATGATATGATTGCAAAGTCGAAAATGGAAGTTGAACATGTAGAACACTTGTTGAAGCTTTTCCAGCGTTTGAGGAAGTAGAAACTCCGCTTGAATCCGAACAAGTGTACATTTGGAGTCCGTTCCGGCAAGTTATTGGGCTTTATTGTCAACCCAGGTCAAAGCAATACAAGAGATGCCTGCGCCCAAAACTGAGAAGCAATACCGAGGTTTTCTTGGCCGCTTGAATTACATTTCGAGATTTATATCCCATATGACTGCCACATGTGCGCCTATATTCAAGCTCCTCCGGAAAGATCAACGTCATGATTGGACCGAGGATTGCCAAAAGGCCTTTGATAGTATCAAAGAGTATTTCTCCGAGCCTCTGATTCTGTCTCCGCCTGTTGAAGGGAGACTGTTGATTATGTACTTGATTGTGCTTGATGATTCCATAGGTTGTGTCCTTGGTCAACAAGATGAATCAGGAAATAAAGAGTATGCAATATACTACTTGAGTAAGAAGTTCACCGACTGTGAGTCTCGGTACTCAATGCTTGAGAAGACATGTTGTGCTTTGGCTTGGGCCGCTAAGCGTTACGCCAGTATATGTTGAATCATACAACTTGGTTGATATCCAAAATGGATCCGATCAAGTATATCTTTGAGAAGCCTGCTTTAACTAGGAGGATTTCCCTTTGGCAGATGCTGTTATTTGAGTATGATATTGAGTATCGAGCTCAAAAATCCATTAAAGGTAGTATCTTGGCTGACCAATTTGGCACATCAACCAATTGAAGATTATCAGTCCGTGCAATACGACTTCCCTAATGAGGAGATTCTGTATCTGAAAATGAAAGATTGTGATGAGCCTACGCTCGATGAAGGGCCAGAGCCTGGTTCCCGATGGGGTATGATGTTCGATGGCGCTGTCAATTAGTATGGAAATGGTATTGGGGCAGTGATTATTACTCCTCAAGGCACACATTTTCCTTTTACAGCAAGGCTAACTTTCAAATGCACGAATAATATGGCGGAGTATGAGGCCTGTATTATGGGTTTGGAAGAATGTATTGATCTTAGGATCAAACATCTTGATGTTTATGGAGATTCGGACCTTGTTGTTAATCAGATTAAGGGTGAATGGGAGACGAATCAACCTGGCCTCATCCCATATAGAGATTATGCGAGGAGAATTTCAACTTTCTTTACTAAAGTTGACTTCTATCATATTCCTCGAGATGAGAATCGGATGGCGGATGCTCTCGCTACGCTTGCTTCAATGATTGTTGTCAATTATTGGAATGAAGTCCCAAATATTACCGTGATGCGCTTGGATAGACCAGCTCACGTTTTTGCAGTTGAGGAGGTGAAGGATGATAAACCGTGGTATTATGATATCAAGTGTTTTCTTCAAAGTCAGACTTACCCGCCTGAGGCATCTGTTAAAGATAAGAAGACTTTGAGGAGATTATCTGGCAGTTTCTACCTTAATAGTGATGTGCTTTACAAGAGGAATTTTGACATGGTTCTACTCAGATGCGTGGATAGACACGAAGTAGACTTGTTGATAACTGAAGTCCATGAGGGTTCATTTGGTAGTCATTCCAATGGACATGCCATGGCAAGAAAGATGTTGAAAGCAGGCTACTATTGGCTGACAATGGAGTCTGACTGCTGCAAGTTTATGAAGAAATGCCACAAGTGTCAGATTTATGCGGATAAGATTCATGTTCCCCCGACACTTCTGAATGTTATTTCCTCACCATGGCCTTTCTCCACGTGGGTAATTGACATGATTGGCATGGTTGAGCCTAAGGCGTCAAACGGTCACCGTTTTATTCTCGTAGCCATTGATTACTTCACCAAGTGGGTTGAAGCGGCATCGTATGCAAATGTGACCAGGCAGGTGGTTGTGAGATTTATCAAGAACTAACTCATGTGCCGATATGGTGTGCCAGACACGAGCATTACTGATAATGGATCTAACTTGAACAATAAGATGATGAAAGAGTTGTGTAGCGAGTTCAAGATTGCATATCATAATTCTTCTCCCTATAGACCCAAGATGAATGGGGTTGTTGAAGCTGCTAACAAGAACATCAAAAATATTATTCAGAAGATGGTTATTACGTACAAAGATTGGCATGAGATGCTGCCATCTGCTTTGCATGGCTATCGCACATTTGTCTGCACTTCAACAGGGGCAACCCCTTTCTCTCTTGTATATGGCATGGAGGTTATGCTCCCCGTAGAGGTCGAGATCCCATCAATGAGAGTCTTGATGGAAGCCAAGTTGACTGAGGTTGAATGGGTTCAGAGTCGTTATGACCTACTGAATTTGATTGAAGAGAAGAGATTGACTGCCATGTGTCATGGTCAGTTATATCAACAAAGGATGAAGAAAGCCTTTGATAAGAAGTTTAAGCCTTGTGTGTTCCGAGAAGGTGACCTCGTACTCAAGAAAGTCTTGTCTTTCACGCCCGATTCTAGGGGCAAGTGGACTCCAAACTATGAAGGTTCATACGTTGTTAAGAGGGTGCTTTTTTGCTCACAACTATGGATGGGGAGGATCTCACTCGTCCTGTAAATTCAGATGCAGTCAAGAAATACTTCACCTAAAAAATAAAAACAAAATAGCTCGCTAAGTTAAAAACCTGAAAGGGTGTCTTAGGCAAAAATGAGCGTCTCGGTGGATTGAAAACCCGAAAGGGCGATCCAGGCAAAAGTTAGAGACATAAAAAATGAATATATATATATATATATATATATATATATATATATATATATCCCGCTAGATTGAGTACCTCACCCTGGGACAATCTAGGCAAAAATTAGGGATTTGGCAAGTAACTGCATCCTGACAAGATTCTGTTCTACAACTCTCATCTGTCAAGGATTCTCGCTCAATCATCATCAACTGAAGTTTAGAATACAGTGGATTCAGAGTTGGTGGAGAAACAGTCATTATGTTCAATGTAGCCCTTTTCCATGTATATCACCAATTTCAATTTTGTAAAGATCCATGGAGTCTCGCCATTTGCGGACTACCATTCTCTTAAATAAATTTGAGCCTTTATCCAATTCTTTGCACTCTTATTTTGTTTCTGTTTAACAAACGTTTGCATGTTTTAATTGATGAATATCATTGTTTTAAACAAATAAAGTTTTCATGAATAAATTGTTTTAAACAAAGTGAACATTCACAATGACTGAAAGGATAAGTGGAATGTCCTTAGTGGCAGTAGATTGATCGGTCTTATGGATTACTTTCCCCTAGCAGAATTTTTGGATGTTCATCCAAAACATTCTCGGGTAGTTTGTACTAGTTTCTCCCGCGAAGTTTTAGCAATCCATGTTTGGCATATGGTTGATCTGTGAATGATCCCTTCTTTTCCAGTTTTTGCCTCGATATTTTAGAGACGTGTATGCCTCTATATCAGACGCTAGAATTTGTGTTTTATCAATTATATGGTTGTCATCCCTTGTGTGGACTGACCTAAAATCCCTTATAGATTGATAAAAGTTGATATGCTTTGAGTTGAGAATATTCCCTGTCTCATTATCTTGACTGTCTACTCACGAGGAAGGTTGTCTTTCCCCAGCCTGAGTAAGAATCTCCAATGGAGTAAGCATGTGATAATTATTTCCTCAGCAGGAAGTTGCCTAGTGCAGTTGATGAAGGGCTTATTTCCCAAAAGAGGTATTCCCGGTATGTCGCTTGTTGATGAAGGATTCATTTCCGATTTCTCCAGCAAGGGTAGTTTCCTCAAGAGCATTTGCAGCTTGTCCCCAGTAGGGTGGCCAGATCAGAGTTTGATGTTTGTATCTCCTCTGAATCTGGAGATTTCTTCTAGCATTAAGAGCTGGTGGTGAAGATGTTTATTTCCTTCCCTAGTGGAGCAAAATGCTATTATTTCCCTTTTGCAGAGTTTCCTCACCGGCAGATAGAAGGGAGTGTTTTGATTGGTGTACAGCTGATTGATGATTCCCCAGCATAGTCGCCACTTTTCTATAGCGGGCTTTTCGTTACCTTTAGGTTTATTGACTAAACCAAAAGTCAACATACAATTCGAGTCGCCACCGCACTTTTACTTGTCCAAAGGAAAGGCTAAAATAGCGAACAAAAGCCAAGTAAGAAAATTTTCAAATAATAAACTAATAAAAATGTCAGAGATCTAGGTAAGGGGGTTGGTTATGAAATGGGAAGGTTTTACGCACCCAAAACATCCTTAGTACTCTAAGGGAACCTCTTTTCACAAATACCAACCTACAACACATATTTGCAAAAAGAGGTTCCCTTAGAGTACTAAGGATGTTTTGGGTGCGTAAAACCTTCCCATTTCATAACCAACCCCCTTACCTAGATCTCTGACATTTTTATTAGTTTTTGATTTGAAAAACTTCTTACTTGGCTTTTGTTCGCTTTTTTAGCATTTCCTTTGGACAAATAAAAGTGCGGTGGCGACTCGAATTGTATTTTGACTTTTGGTTTAGTAAATAAAACTAAAGGTAACGAAAACCCCGCTACAAGCTCTTACTGCTACGGTAGGTGTGTCGATGAGGTCTTCATTGCCATCATCATCGCTAGCACCAAATAGATCTTCAAAGCGGACCTCTTCTTGATCATCCTCACTGTCTTTGCCAACCTCTTCATTCGGTAGGAAAGGTTCATTATTTTGAGTCAGTTCGTCGTCAGTGGTTTGACTCATTCCATACTGGTGTGATTGTATGGATTGAGTCAGATATGTTTCAAGATGTTCAAATAGACGAACATATATCTCAATGGTGGATAATTGAGAAAATATTATGTGACACTGAAACATTGACTTGACTTGTTCGTCATTCTCAATAGGTGTCATTACGTAAAAGACAGTATCATCGTCTCCATTAATTAATGGATGGTGATAAATAATTTCTTCAACACGACTTTGCAAATTTTTTTCAATTCGATCTTTCAGATGATGGAAATCAGAATTGATATGGATTTTGAATAAATGGATATTTGTATTGCTAAATGAGAATCCCTCATTAATATCTGTGAAAATAGTTTCGTTATAGTGAATGAATACTACTAAATTTCTCTGAGCCATTTAGATATTAGAAATGAATGAAGGGATGTTGGAATGTTGAATGAGGATACTACTAAATACCTATTTTATAGTCAAAAAATGATTTCCAATAGATGGAACAAGACCAAATTTGGTCATAGCATGAGAAACATCAAAACTTAGATCGCCCAATGGTTGTACGAGGCATAAAACATGCATGTCTAACTCGGATAATGGTTGGACGAGGCAAAATGCATGCATGCCTAACTTGGTCAATGGTTGGACGAGCCATAACACGTTTAGGATAAACTCGGCCAATGGTTGGACGAGGCAAAAATGGGTAGATGCAACTCGGCCAACCATTGGTTGAACTCTTTGTTTTGCACTGCATTGTCTCCTCAACCAGTGAGTCTTGGAAGAGTGTAGGTTTGTATGCATAGTATAGGTTTGCATGCATGCAATGCAATGTTCCATCAACATAAAAAAAAAACACCAAAATATTATTTTCAGACACTATAAAATGAGCTTCTGATTCCAAAACATTCACTCATCAAATCTTTTCATCTCTAAGAGTTCATCTCCAAATTCAAATTCTAACTTGTAAAACGGCTTTGTTGTGGATGAGAGAATCACATTGTGGAACAGCAAAAAACATTGCGGAATATTTAAGTATTTTATACTCTACGTATTCATTAAGTTTTTTATAAATTTAGCTTCTCATCAACGTATTCATTATGTTTTTTTATTATATTTCAGGAAGACACCAGGTTCCGAGTCCATTCTCATACTCATATTCAACCAAGTGTTGTTATATTACCGTATTTATAAGAAGTCGATTTTGCTAAAGTAGAAAAAATATCAAGTTTAAAAATATACTCCAAACTAGTTATTGTGTTGTTAAAGAGAGGGAGACCGGCGACACATACTTTTCATTTATCAACTGGTGAATGTACTATTACATTGGAGGATGTGAGTATGTTACTCGGTCTCCGGATTAACGGTAAACCTATTAATGGCCTAACTAATGTAATTAATGATGTTTACATGGAGAATTTAGGCATAGAACCCACGGCTTCGGATAAAAATGGGGCTTCTGCAAAAATTGTTGGTTAGAAACTCTATTAACACAGTTAAAAAATAATTCTTCCCCCACGGAAGCAGAAAACATTCTTCATGCAAAAGTCTATATTTTACTACTAATTGTTACATTCTTGATGCCAGATAAGAGTCACAATTTATTGCATTCATCTTGGTTATGTTTAGTAGGAGACCTGGAAAAATGTAACATATACAGTTGGGGTTCTGCTTGCCTGACAACATTATATAGACATATGTGCAAGGTAGCCCAGAAAGGAGTGAAGAGCATAAAATGTTGTGTTGTATTACTCAGTGTCTGGGCATTCACATGTATACCGTTGTTTGTCCCTGTTAGTATTGAGGTGCCATTACATCCGTATGCATTAAGGTACTCAAATTCATTGAATGCACTTTATTATTCTCACGGTAAATTATACATAACATTAATACTTTTTTTTGTAAATGCAAGATGGTGCCAACGAGTTATGCATTACGGAAATAATCCCCGTCATCATCTACGTGGGTACCGAGTTGCAATTGAACACATGGAAGATAATGATGTAAGTATAGTACATTACAATCTTTAAGTTACCTAAACTTCTTATTTACATTATAACAATTATATTACTTATGACAGTTTATATGGAGGTCGTACATACAATACCCAGTGCCTGATTATAATGACAATCAAGTCTAGAGTGTGACAACATATATAATATATTTTTTTACCGTTAAGATGCATCAGACAGATAGGGTCAAACTCCAATTTAGATTTGAACAACACATCCCGTCTCAGCCAAGATGTCTAAGGGAACATCATAATATGACTATGGTCCAAGCTTGGGATACACATTGGCAAGATTTGAACAAAGAAGAGATCAAAGAACGGAAAAGGATAAGGCATTTGGTATTACAAGGGAACTCAATACTTGGTGAGTCTAAGTCGGGTAGAGAATATATGGATTAGTTTTTGGCAATTCCTTTTATGCACGTTGCTCCGACACAATTTTAGAACGATCTCCGTCAACATGTCTCTTCTTCAACCCAACAAACCCCCACGTACAAATCCCAATTTGGGGCCCAACCATCTTTATCCGCCCAACAAACATACCATCACACTCCGACCACACAACAAAACACATTTTATGCCACCTCATCCCAACACCAAAATCCCCACACTCCATTCTCTCAAACAAACTACTTTTACAACTAACAATATCAACACCAAATCAACCTTTGCCCACCCATACAATACACTTCAATTCTTCAACCAAACTTTGATAACTCAAACCCCCAATCTTAACCCCAAACATTTAACACTACATTCTCTCAACCTACTTCTACATTCAACCCAGATGATGTCTATTATCCTCTAATTCAACACACCTAACCCAACGCCTTCACACAACCAACACATTCACTACCCGACTTTGATCTCACGGATGAGCAACTACTGGATATCCCTAGTTTTTCCATTCAAGATTTCGACAGTATGGATATGCGTCCCAATACATCAAATCAATATCAAGATCTATCTTCCGACTCATCTCCATCTCCCCCAAGACAAAGAGCTGAAGAGTTAGACAAGGAAAAACGCAAAAAAATAGGCACAAGATGTGGAACAGACGATCACTATAACAGATAAAATGTATTTTTTTCATGTAGTTTAATAAAATGTATATTATTTCTTACGATTATTTATATGCTTAATTAATATAATTTTAAATTTATTATATAAACAAAATTTAATTTATAAAATTTTTATAAAAAACTATAATTTATATTATTTAAATAATATAATTATTATAAAAGTACTTAATATTAATAATAAAAATGTATTTAAACAAAAAAAATAAAAAAACTCGATCAGCCATCCATTAGTCGAGTCCTTTCTTCCAAAAAAAAAAAAAGTTTAATGAACTTGTCCATTCATTGACGAGTATATTCTAAAATCAGGATATTCTAAGATTTTAAAAAAAAAATTAGATTGGAAATAAATTTTCCAAAATGGTGCAAGGCATTAAAAAAAGTCTAATACTGTAGGTAGTCTGGTCTAGTTTGATTTGAAACATAAACAATTTTTTTGAAATATAAAACAAATAAAGTTTTGCTTTCTTCACTGCAAAAAGATGGACAACAAAAACTGATGAGTAAGATTTATGACAACGAGGTATAGAGATTTTTTAGTAACATAGTACTTGCATTAGAAAAGTAAAACATTGAATTAGATGTCTATGAACATTTTCTCGTAAAAGATGAGTGATTCAATATTAGATTAAAAATGTCAACATCATTGAGCAGTAGAAATGTAACATCGATAGAAAGCATGCTAACATTAGGGGAACTTTTTTCACAGTAGTCCATGTGGCATGCTTTTGGATCAAAGGTATGCATAAATTGTATTAAATAATAAAAACTCAGCCAGAAGATAATAGTTATAGTCCCTTCTTGCTTAATATCATTTTTTTTGGACTTTTTGCCCATAGTACCTCTATATTGAAATTAAAATCTCAATATACTCCTTTTTGGAAGAAAAAAAATCAAAATGCCCCACTTTTTCCTTTGGACTCACCCATTCAAAGGACGAGTTGGTGAAGGTTCAATGTTGGTTGCATATACTCGCTCATCGATTGGACGAGTAGCAACGTCAATTATTGCCATGCTTGAATGGCCGAGTGAATGTAGTATTAATTTTTTTTTGTTTTTTTAATAAATTTAATAAATGTAATGAATTAATATTGTTTTGAAATAATATGTTGCTACCAAAGACTTTCAATGACCGAGCAATTGCTTTGTGTTTGTACTGTCTCGGTCAATGATTGACCGAGTATTTAAGTATTAATTTTCTGTAAATAGCAAGACTTGTAGAAATGTAACTCAGATCACAAAATCTTTTATTTTGGTAAGAATGTCTGTTTGGGGTCTTGTATTTTATGGACAAGGTGAAAAAATCAGTGTTTGCCTCGATTCGTAATGGAATTTCAGAACACTGATTTCAGCCATCCACATTGGCTTTCGACAGTTGGGAGGGCGTCATATGAAGGTGAGGAAAGTAGAATATCGTTGTCCATACATAACGTTGACTGATGCAAGCCCCGATGGTACGTACATGTATTACATGGATCGTATAGAAAATGATGAAGATGTTCAGTGTATGTTTTCGGCACATAGTGGTGAAGTTAACAGAGGAGTTGAAGGTCCACTTGTGTTGGTTGTTGTTGTTGATTAGTTTTTTAATAACCTCTAAGAATTTTAGTTGATGTGATCATACTTTATAACCAGAAGCCTTTGATTATCAAATGTATTTCATAATGTTTATTTCCAGAAGACATTATTAATACACAATGGTTTATATATAGTACGTGCATAGTAGTTAATAATTAAAAAAACAACATAATCATCTGGAGGGTCCTGCAACATTTAGACATTTCCTACGCATGTGTCCTATCTCATGGAAAATTTCACACCTTCTCTTTTCCTTCTCAACGTCGTCCATCTCGATTCTAATCCGGGTGCTGTTTGGGCGCTCTTTCTTCCTCCTTCTCATAGAGTCGTCGTGGCAAAGAGTAAGTCCTTCATATTGTGGCAAATTCTCCTCATGGGGAAGTCCTAGCAAACTCTCCTTATAGACCTTGAAGACGTTATGAATTTTGAACACGTCTGGAATGTGAATGGAGTAGTCCTGGCATATACTCGAACATGCTGCGATTACATGAGAGCAAGGTAAGTGAAATGCCTGAAATTTCCCACAATCGCAGTGTTGTTTCCTCAGATCAACGCTGAATGTACCGGTTGGTCGACCATCATTCTGATTAATCTTCTCTTGGACCATGAAATAGAATCTCTCGCGATCAAATTGCATGACGTTATGTGTGTTAGCTTTCATGACTTCCTCAGTCATCCTCTTGTTGCAGTTATCAGTGAAAACCTGCCCAGAGACTAACATTTTTGTCCATTGATGGCCTCTTTTACCAAATAGTGATCCTAATCGATAGTACGTAGATTTGACCAATGCAGTGATTGGAAGGTTTCAAGTTTCTTTGAGTACCGAGTTCATTGCTTCTGCCAGATTAGTTATTGTAACACCCCGATTAAAATAAGAGAATTATTTAATTGAGTTAATATTATTTTATTAATTTAATTAAATAAAGTTGAATTATTGGATTATTTTATTATTATTATAGATGTTATTTATTTAATAATAATTAAATAAATAAAATAAATGGAATATGAAGAGTGGAAGGGTAAAAGTGGAAATTGGATAAAAGAGGCCAAAGTGAGGACTCAGGTTGTTTCACGTGTTTTGCCTCAGAGTCAGAGAAAGGGGGAGAAACGCTGAAGAGAAAGAGAAGGAAGAGGAAAAGGCCAAAGATTGCTCAGAGCTTCCTTCAATCCAAAGAGGTAAGGGGTCTGAACCTTATTAAACAATAATATGCTGAAAATGGTGAAATATTGGATGAACGAAATTGGGATTTTAATCGAAGGAATTCGTAGAAATTATATGCAATGATGTTAGGATTTGTGAAATCGAATAGGGAACTGTTTGTATTAGATGATATGAGTGATTTTGTGTGAAATTTGGACTGTGGAAGGATGAGTTTGGATAGATCTCGTAGCAGAGAAAGCCATTGCAGATCTGGAAATCTGGTTTCTGGTCATACGCGTATGGCACTAGGCAATACGCGTATGAGATTGCTGGTACGCGTATGGCACTAGGCAATACGCGTATGGATGAGGAAGATGATGTTTTGAACGTGTTTTGGTCTCTGTTGGTACGCGTATGGGAATGTGATACGCGTAGCATACGCGTATGGACATGGGCAATACGCGTATGGATTTGGTCAGGCGTGGGCAATACGCGCATGGGCATAGGCAATACGCGTATGGGCAGACTTGTGGTCGTTCCGGGGCTGTTGTTGTGCAGTTTTGGTTGTTTAGGCTGAGCGAGGTAACTTAGCTGATGCATGGTATATGAGGGATCATTTCCCGTTGCTTGAGTGGTATAGCTATTAGTAGAGTGTGATAATACTGTGTTTGATTATGTGGCATGATGTGATATGCTTTTGGTGATAGGATGTGTTAATGATGATGATAACATGACTATATGATGCTGTTGTTGCTATGTTGATTATGATGCATGCTTGGTGTGCATGCATTCATGAAAGGCCGATGCCTAGTGATGAACGGACTGAGTTCCAATGATGTTGTTGACTCCGGGCTTGTTGAGAGGCTTGGTTCCTTGCGGGGAACTCGGATTCTATGGTGATGAATCTGGGAGTGGTGATCCTGTAGTTGGTCACAAAATGGGTATACCGAGTCGTGTTGAGTCATGCATGGGTGTGTGCATTGCATTTGATATGTTGTTTTGTTGATGTTCATGAATATGTTGATTATGAGGATTATGATGAGCTGTGTTGGCATATGTGAAATATATTTATGTTTATATTTCTGTCGTTATATTATTATTTAATAATGTAATTCTCACCCCTTCTGCATGTGTTTATGTTCATCTATGATGAGCAATGTGCAGATAAAGAGGAGTAGCTATGGTTGAGGTTTGAAGAATAAGTGTAGAGTTATTCTACAGAGTCGAGTCAAATGCTCTGGTCATGTGACACCGGGGTTATGGGATTCGATAGATAATTGATTATTATTTACGTTGTTTATGATGACTAACATGTTGAGATGTTTTGTTGAGATAATGTTGAACCATTATTATGAATTATTATATGATGAATGATAATATTAATGTTGTTGTCCGCTGCGAAGTTTTAATAAAATAAATAATATGTTTTATGTTGTGATGCGATAATTGTTATGTTGTAAGAAATGTAAACTCTTCTACATGTTGTACTCTGATAATCTATTTAAATATGTCGTTTGGGTAGAAGGGTGTTACATTAGTGGTATCAGAGCATGGTCAGTCCAGTCGAGTCATAATGTGATGTTTTCCCTGTTGGTCGATTAGTGTAAATGACACTGTCGATATTTAACGGTTGTAGTTGTGTCGTGCAGAGTATGGCTGGAGAAAATGACCGTGCGATTGCTGAGGCTTTGGCTGCTATGGCGCAGGCTATGCAGGCACAGCAGAATCCGCCGGTCGACGAGTTTAGGAATTTGGGAAGGTTTCTGAAGAATAACCCTCCTACATTCAAGGGGCGCTATGACCCAGATGGTGCTCAGATTTGGCTGAAGGAAATTGAGAAGATTTTCCGGGTGATGACGTGTACTGAAGCACAGAAGGTGCAGTTTGGTACGCATATGTTATCTGAAGAGGCTGAAAACTGGTGGGATAACACTCGACAGAGGATTGAAGTACCAGGTGCTGAGATGACTTGGGAAAGGTTCAAGACGGCCTTTCTGGAGAAATATTTTCCTGCTGATGTGCGATGTAAGAAGGAAATGGAATTTCTGGGAATGAATTGGCTAGAATTCTATGGCGTGTTTATCAACTGCTATAGGAAGACGGTGCGGTTTTCTGAAGTTGGTGAGTATGATGAGGCAAGATTTCTATCTGCTAAGCAGGTGGGGGATTTTGTGAAAGATGAAGCTCAGATATTCGCTTTATTTGCGTCTCTGCAAGCGGATAAGAAAGTGGTGGGTGTAGATTTGCCTGTTGTCTGTGAATTTCAAGATGTGTTTCCGGAGGATGTAAGTGAATTACCTCCAGAACGTGAAGTCGAATTTGCCATTGACTTAGTACCAGGTACGAGTCCAGTGTCGATGTCTCCTTATAGAATGTCGGCAACTGAATTAGTTGAATTGAAGAAGCAACTTGAAGAATTGCTTGAGAAGAAGTTTGTGCGTCCAAGTGTTTCTCCTTGGGGTGCACCAGTATTGTTAGTGAAGAAGAAAGAAGGTACGATGAGGTTGTGTGTCGATTATCGGCAGTTGAATAAGGTGACTATCAAGAATCGGTATCCATTGCCGAGGATTGATGATTTGATGGACCAGTTGGTTGGAGCTCATGTTTTCAGTAAGATTGATTTGCGGTCGGGTTATCATCAGATCCGAGTGAAGTCAGATGATATTGCGAAGACTGCTTTCCGTACGAGGTATGGTCATTATGAATACACTGTGATGCCGTTCGGTGTGTCTAATGCCCCAGGTGTGTTTATGGAATATATGAATCGTATATTTCATCCGTACCTTGATAATTTTGTTGTGGTGTTCATAGATGATATATTGATATATTCTAAGACGGAAGAAGAGCATGCAGGACATCTGAGAATTGTTTTGCAGGTGTTAAGAGAAAAGAAATTATATGCAAAGTTATCTAAATGTGAGTTCTGGTTGAAGGAAGTGAGTTTCCTTGGCCATGTGATTTCGAGTGGTGGGATTTCTGTTGATCCGGCTAAAGTTGATGCCGTATTACAGTGGGAGACTCCGAAGTCTGCTACTGAGATACGCAGTTTTCTGGGGTTAGCTGGTTATTATCGCAGATTTATTGAGGGCTTCTCTAGGTTGGCATTGCCGTTGACGCAGTTGACTAAGAAGGGTCAAGTGTATGTGTGGGATGCAGCTTGTGAAGCGAGTTTTGTTGAGTTGAAGAGGCGGTTGACCAGTGCTCCAGTGTTGATCTTGCCTAATCCTGGTGAGTCCTTCGTTGTCTATTGTGATGCTTCTTTGATGGGTCTTGGTGGTGTTTTGATGCAGAATGGTAAAGTTGTAGCTTATGCTTCTAGACAGTTGAAAGTTCATGAGAGGAATTATCCTACGCATGATCTAGAACTTGCAGCTGTTGTATTTGTGTTGAAAATGTGGAGGCATTATCTGTATGGTTCCAGATTCGAAGTGTTCAGTGATCACAAGAGTCTGAAGTATCTGTTTGATCAGAAAGAGTTAAATATGAGGCAGAGAAGGTGGTTAGAATTACTGAAGGATTTTGACTTTGAATTGAGTTATCATCCCGGTAAGGCTAATGTAGTTGCAGATGCGCTGAGTAGGAAGTCTCTACATATGTCTATGATGATGGTTCGGGAGCTTGAGTTAATTGAACAGTTCCGTGATATGAGTTTGGGTTGTGAAGTTTCCGCTGATAGTGTAAAGTTTGGTATGCTGAAGTTGACTAGTGGAATTCTGGAAGATATTCGGAATGGTCAGCAAGTTGATGTCGCTCTAGTTGATCATATTACTATGGTTAACCAGGGTAATGGTGGTAATTTTGAGATTGATGAGAATGGCATCCTGCGATTTAAAGGTAGAGTTTGTGTTCCTGAGGTGTCTGAATTGAAAAAGGGTATTCTTGAAGAGGGCCATAGGAGTGGATTGAGTATCCATCCAGGTGCAACTAAAATGTATCAAGATTTGAAGAAGTTGTTTTGGTGGGCTGGTATGAAAAGAGATGTTGCTAAGTTTGTGTATGCCTATTTGACTTGTCAGAAGTCAAAGATTGAACATCAGAAACCGGCAGGTATGATGCAACCTTTGAAGATTCCTGAATGGAAGTGGGATAGCATTTCCATGGATTTTGTGACGGGATTGCCGAGGACGGTGAAAGGTAATGATTCTATTTGGGTGATTGTGGATCGATTGACTAAGTCGGCGCATTTCTTGCCGATGAAGATTAATCACTCCTTAGAGAAGTTGGCAGAGTTGTATATTGAAGAGATAGTGAGGCTGCATGGTATTCCATCCAGTATTGTGTCTGATAGAGATCCCAGATTTACTTCTAGATTTTGGGAAAGTTTGCAGAAAGCGTTGGGAACTAAGTTGAGGTTGAGTTCAGCTTATCATCCTCAGACTGATGGTCAGACTGAAAGAACTATCCAATCCTTGGAGGATTTGTTGAGAGCTTGTGTGTTGGAGCAGAGTGGTTCTTGGGATAGTTATTTGCCGTTGGTGGAGTTTACTTATAATAATAGTTTTCATGCTAGTATCGGTATGGCTCCATATGAAGCATTGTATGGTAGGAGGTGTAGAACTCCATTGTGTTGGTATGAATCAGGTGAGAGTGTTGTACTCGGACCTGAGATTGTGCAGCAGACGACTGAAAGGGTTAAGATGATTCAGGAGAAAATGAAGATTTCTCAGAGTCGTCAGAAGAGTTATCATGATAACAGGAGAAAGGCACTTGAGTTCCAAGAGGGAGATCATGTGTTCTTGAGAGTTACTCCGACGACAGGTGTGGGTAGAGCTTTAAAGTCTAAAAAGCTTACTCCGAGGTTTGTGGGTCCGTATCAGATTTTGAAGAGGGTTGGGGAAGTGGCATATCGGATAGCTTTACCGCCGTCGCTTTCTAATCTGCATGATGTGTTTCATGTATCTCAGTTGAGAAAATATATTGCGGATCCTTCGCATGTTGTTCAGTTGGATGATATCCAGGTGAGGGATAATTTGACCGTTGAGGTGTTGCCAATTCGGATAGATGACCGAGAAGAGAAGACCCTGAGAGGTAAGAAGATTGCTCTAGTGAAAGTTGTTTGGGGAGGTCCAGCTGGTGAGAGCTTGACTTGGGAGCGTGAAGATCAGATGAAGGAGTCGTATCCGGCTCTATTTACTTGAGGTATGTTTTCGAGGACGAAAACTCTTCTAGTGGGGGAGAGTTGTAACACCCCGATTAAAATAAGAGAATTATTTAATTGAGTTAATATTATTTTATTAATTTAATTAAATAAAGTTGAATTATTGGATTATTTTATTATTATTATAGATGTTATTTATTTAATAATAATTAAATAAATAAAATAAATGGAATATGAAGAGTGGAAGGGTAAAAGTGGAAATTGGATAAAAGAGGCCAAAGTGAGGACTCAGGTTGTTTCACGTGTTTTGCCTCAGAGTCAGAGAAAGGGGGAGAAACGCTGAAGAGAAAGAGAAGGAAGAGGAAAAGGCCAAAGATTGCTCAGAGCTTCCTTCAATCCAAAGAGGTAAGGGGTCTGAACCTTATTAAACAATAATATGCTGAAAATGGTGAAATATTGGATGAACGAAATTGGGATTTTAATCGAAGGAATTCGTAGAAATTATATGCAATGATGTTAGGATTTGTGAAATCGAATAGGGAACTGTTTGTATTAGATGATATGAGTGATTTTGTGTGAAATTTGGACTGTGGAAGGATGAGTTTGGATAGATCTCGTAGCAGAGAAAGCCATTGCAGATCTGGAAATCTGGTTTCTGGTCATACGCGTATGGCACTAGGCAATACGCGTATGAGATTGCTGGTACGCGTATGGCACTAGGCAATACGCGTATGGATGAGGAAGATGATGTTTTGAACGTGTTTTGGTCTCTGTTGGTACGCGTATGGGAATGTGATACGCGTAGCATACGCGTATGGACATGGGCAATACGCGTATGGATTTGGTCAGGCGTGGGCAATACGCGTATGGGATAGGCAATACGCGTATGGGCAGACTTGTGGTCGTTCCGGGGCTGTTGTTGTGCAGTTTTGGTTGTTTAGGCTGAGCGAGGTAACTTAGCTGATGCATGGTATATGAGGGATCATTTCCCGTTGCTTGAGTGGTATAGCTATTAGTAGAGTGTGATAATACTGTGTTTGATTATGTGGCATGATGTGATATGCTTTTGGTGATAGGATGTGTTAATGATGATGATAACATGACTATATGATGCTGTTGTTGCTATGTTGATTATGATGCATGCTTGGTGTGCATGCATTCATGAAAGGCCGATGCCTAGTGATGAACGGACTGAGTTCCAATGATGTTGTTGACTCCGGGCTTGTTGAGAGGCTTGGTTCCTTGCGGGGAACTCGGATTCTATGGTGATGAATCTGGGAGTGGTGATCCTGTAGTTGGTCACAAAATGGGTATACCGAGTCGTGTTGAGTCATGCATGGGTGTGTGCATTGCATTTGATATGTTGTTTTGTTGATGTTCATGAATATGTTGATTATGAGGATTATGATGAGCTGTGTTGGCATATGTGAAATATATTTATGTTTATATTTCTGTCGTTATATTATTATTTAATAATGTAATTCTCACCCCTTCTGCATGCGTTTATGTTCATCTATGATGAGCAATGTGCAGATAAAGAGGAGTAGCTATGGTTGAGGTTTGAAGAATAAGTGTAGAGTTATTCTACAGAGTCGAGTCAAATGCTCTGGTCATGTGACACCGGGGTTATGGGATTCGATAGATAATTGATTATTATTTACGTTGTTTATGATGACTAACATGTTGAGATGTTTTGTTGAGATAATGTTGAACCATTATTATGAATTATTATATGATGAATGATAATATTAATGTTGTTGTCCGCTGCGAAGTTTTAATAAAATAAATAATATGTTTTATGTTGTGATGCGATAATTGTTATGTTGTAAGAAATGTAAACTCTTCTACATGTTGTACTCTGATAATCTATTTAAATATGTCGTTTGGGTAGAAGGGTGTTACAGTTATCATGTGACCCCAACGTTGCCCTCCGTCAAATGCCATTGCCCACTTCTCCCGAGGGATGTTGTCTATCCATGATAAAACGTCATTGTTTGTTCTTCGAATTGCCCGATAGTAGTTAAATTTCGCCTCTGTCAACGCATAACCCATGTTAACAACTATTTTGTGCAGATCCTTGTCTTTAACCTTACGCATGAAGTTTTGTGCAATGTGTCTAATGCAATAGACGTGTGATGACGGAGGATACTGCCATCCATTTTCCAGATTGTTATATGCATTCTTTATCAATTCATGCCTGTTTGATATTAGGCACAAATTTTCTTGGGAGTAACGTGTAATCTCAAATTCATAAGAAAGAAACTCCAAGATTCCTTTGTCTCACTTTCAACCAATGTGAATGCTATTGGAAAAATGTTCTCGTTCCCATCCTGTGCCACAGCCATCAACAGATTCCCTCTGTACTTACCATACAACCATGTTCCATCAACCTGCACAATAGGTTTACAATACGCGAAACCACGTATACATGGTCGAAACGCCCAAAAAAGACGACGAAAGTTCCTTTGGTTACCCAAGTGTGATCCATCATTTGAAATCACGGGTAAGGATTGCAATTCTATAATAGTACCTGGTAGATATGTTTTTATTACCAGTATCCACTGTGGGAGATGATCGCGACTTTATGAGTCTATTGGGGTATTAACTGCAAGTGCACAATCTAATCGCGTAGTAATAAAAGATATCGATCCCACAGGGACTTATGAATCGATATACCGTTTTTCTAAGGTTACTTCGTAAAGCTAAGGCGGATGATACTTTGTTGATTAGGGGAAAAAATAAAACTAAAATGAGATCTAGATTAAATATCAAATAAGCGGATATCGGTATGCAGTTCGTCGTAATTAGGGAATCAAATCTTCGTTGGTTTCGTAGTTTTAAAGTAAATCTTTTCAGTAGACACTATTGATTTAAAAGCCTTTTCTCAAACTCCCGCTCTGTCGAATAGACTATGACTTTATATTAATGTGCGATGTCACTAATTTGTTAAGTCCAAAATCACTTTTTGAAAACAATAGAATCTATAGAAACTCTTTTTAAGAAAATGCTAACCATTTAAACACCCTTGTCTCAAACTCTCGCTCTGTTGACTTAGATTATATAATTAAACTTAAATGCTTAACTCTCGTCCTCACATTTAACCTTTAAAAATACTTTTTGAAAATGATTAGAATTTAATTAACTCTAAAAATTGCTTTCGCCCTGATTTAAAATTAATGTCCAATTTACACTGTCCAGTTAAAAGCTCAAACCGTCGTTCTATTGATTTTAACTTCTTTATGTCTTTTACTCTCGTACAAAAACCTTGGTATTAACTCTATAAATTGAGAGCATAAAAAGAGTGATTATGTTTTTAAACAAAATTAAACCAACTTAGTTTTGATTCCTTCATTCCGCTTACTCTACATACCGATTTCTAAGTTTATTTAGCCAGACATGCTAAACAAGCCTAAACAATAATTATGCTTACATACAGCCATATCAGACAGACAGTATAAATAAATAGCAGTGCAGAGCATATATAAATTTAAACAATAAAATTAAAGAACCTGTAAAATTAATAGAAGTCTTGATTATTCCTAGCTTCGATGCTTGAACTCTCCACCACAAACCGGTTGGATTTGTTCTTACAATCTTCGATCGGACAAGAAAATAAAAACGAAGGAATAAAATACTATGATCTAACGTAAGGTTAGATCCAGTAAAAATTGCACAATAGTTTCCGGTGTAGAAACTATTGTGAGAAAATTAATTGAATGCTTTGAAAATTGACTGGAAAAGGAAAGGAAATAAAAATTGCTAGGAAAGTAGAGTGCTGGAAAATAAGAAAAACAGTAAAAATAATGCGGTGCCGAAAACTGGAAAATTGAGCGTGTCCTGCAGGGTTCCACCACTGGTCCTATTTATACCACTCCACCAAGTGACATTTTCTTCCATTCAGTAGGTTTCCTCACGTCAACTGGTCAAGCGAAGAAAGAGGATGAACGTGCTTCTGTTACGCGTCAAACCCAAAAATATAGGAATGGGGGTGTGACGTTCGTCACACCATGTGTTACGCTCGTAACAGAAAGCAGGGGGGTGTGACGCTCGTCACACCTTGTGTGGCGGTCGTCACAGCTTCAGCGCTTCTAGTTGATAGTTGTGGGTTGGGCTTTAGTGGAAATTGCTTCTCATCATCTTTTTGCACCTCCTATTCTTTCTTTTTCACGTATGCTTCAAATAATGTTGCCTGGAATAAATAGAAGGAAAATACCAAGTAATATCGAATAATATAAAATAAATCGAAACAAATAATAATATAATTTAATTAAATCGAGTCCAAAAGTGTGATATTATTTCATGTTATCAAACTCCCCCATACTTAGACTTTTGTTTGTCCTCAAGCAAGATACAGTATAGATCGATTTGTAATATTAGACAGATGAAATTTCCAAATACACATCAATTCGTAGTAGGTTGCAAGTAAATCTCGTTTAAAAATAACTTGAGCTTAATCCTAACATCAACAACTACCGTTACAACCTCAGATAACCCCACCTTATGCAAACCAGTTCGAGTTACGCTATTATAGCTATTCTAGTTCTTTTACTCTTATTTCACCCGTTTTCATTCTAGCGAAATCACATTAAGCCCTTTATCTTTTCGCGCACATAGTGGAGTAACCGGTTTGCGATTCTGATTCCCTTTTTAGCTGGAAGTTCTGGTACATAAGTTGGATAACTTCGTTATTTAGTCCATTGTAATTTGCGGGGGATCGGGCCGTAGTTCGCCCTACCAAGTTCAGCACCAGAAACCGCTGAACCAACTCACAGTGGATCGTTCATACAATGTTTTTGTAGGGTCCGCAACCTTTGGATTAAATGATCTGGTAAGGATCACCTAACTTAATTAGTGGATATATATATATATATATATATATATATATATATATATATATATATATATATATATATATATATATATATATATATATATATATATATATATATATATATATATATATTTGTTGTTGTTTTGGGAATCATTCACTTATATTCATCGGCTCTCCACGTAGTTTGCTATTAAGATGGTGCCGACTTCTCGTATAAACTACTCGGGGTTACTATAAAACTAAAAGTTCAAGGGATTGGTATAATAGGTACTTTTCCCGATCTAACATGTTGAGGTTTTTAGAGCGTTGGGGCGGTAATAATTTTCGTCTTAATTTTACTCAAGTTTGATAAAATAAGCAACCTTTATACTTATTGAGTGTGTTAAGTGTTAATTTTTTTTTTTTGGCTCAAGAAAATTGAGGGGAAAAGATAATACAAAATTTTCACACTAGGGACTGGACTTAAAATAAATATATTATATTTAGATAAGGGAAATAACAATGAAAGGGAAGATAACATACTTAAAAGAGGAATGTTGGAAAAGAAATAATCATAACGGAAACAAAGTTTTTCCCCCCCACACTTAAATGAAACATTGTCCCCAATGTTTTAAAGAAAAGCGAAAAGAAAGGAAAATAAAGTAAATATGCTCAATTTTGCCTGCGTCCTCTTGTTCTCGGGCCCGGTGAGCGTTGACGTACTTCCAAGTCATCAAACCTGTTGAGCAAATCAGTGAACCGCTGGTCGGTTATTGCATTCCTTGCTTCCTGTTGATGTTGCATCTGGCGCATCAGTTGCATCACTTCGGTATTCTGCGCATGCATGACATCAATAGCATCCATGATGTCATCATTAGTTGCTGGCCTTCTTCTTCAACGACGTCGGGAGGATGGACCAGTTGCATTATCGGAAGGGTTAAGCGGGGCTGACTGTTGTTCAAGACCTTGATCACCTTGCTCCATTTCTTCAAACTCGTTCGGGGCCGGGTTTGCTTGTGTAGGCTCGGTAGCTTCGGGAGCATTAAGGTCGTAGATGAATCGGTCGGGGTTGGTGACATCTGTGAGGGCAATGTTGGGTAAAACAATGCTTGGGACTTCTTGGTTATTCACCATAAGATAATACCTTCCGCCTACCCTATTTTTGATTAAGCGGCTGGAGCGACAATAGCTTATATCCATAAATAGGGGTGGGAGAGCTTGTAAATTTTGAAGTCGGTCCCCTAGGTTCAAACCAAGTGCTATGGAGGTTATTAATCCTCCAATCACGAAAGGTTGGCGGCCTCTAGCACATAGGGTGCGGATATGGTGAAATAAGAAAGAAACGGCGTTTACCTTTGTATCCATTGCAAAGACGCAGTGGAGGAAGAATAATTCCTTGGCATTGACTTTGCTGTTGTTGGGTCGATCGAAAATGGTGTTTTGCAGAATGCGGATAAAATACCGGATGGTTGGGTTATGTATGTGTGAAGCAAGTAGTGCATCCCAATTATCGGTTTCCACACCGGATATTTTTCTAAAGAGGTCGAAGGCGTTTATGGGCCACTGTGAGTTCGGAGGGATTCTTGGGTGGACTTGGTCTCCTACAGGGAACTGTAGCATGACACTCAACTGATCCTGGGATAATGAGTACTCGGTGTTGAACATGCGGAAAGTTGCGGTACCAGTTAAGTACTCGTCTTCACCGGTTGGAGTGGTGTATGAATAAGAACTTAAAAATTCTAAGGTGAGTGATGGGTAGGTAGGTTGATTGTGTGTGCAAAGAAAAGTTAAATCAGCGAGCCGAAGCATCCATTGCACACCTTGAAGTAATCCTAATTCTTGTAAACAATTTAAATCAGGATACCTGGTAGAGACGACACCTCGTTGTTGAAATCGATCGAATTGCTCTCGTTGATAGTTATCATCTTCGGATCGGAAGATGATATTTCCGAATTGTTGGTTTTCCGCCATATTGATAGGTGGGTTGAAAGAAGGAAAGAGGATGCAAATGTATTTGTATAGAATTGTTTGTTAGAATGATGTGGTGAATGTATCAAAAGAGGTAGGAAACCCTAAAAGGTTAGTAAAGTCTTGAATGTTAAATTGATACTCCATATTGAACATCCTGAACTGAATGAAACCTCTGCTTATTCCTTTTCCATGGCTGGGTAGATAGATCAGGGAGCTAAGGAATTCTAGAGTTAGCCTCCGGTAAGTGACAAATTGTCTTCGAATAGGAGTGGTTTCCCACCCTATTTGACTCAGCAGATACATGACACTCTCTCTTAGTCCAAGGGCAGTCATTGCCCAATCATCAGCATAGAAACTAGGTAGCATCTCTCTCTCTGCTAGTTCTTCGAACTTTTGTTTCTGAGCTTTCCCTCTGAATTTGATACCCATACGATCAATTTGTCCCATCAGGTTAGTGTTAACTAAAGAAAAGAAAAACAAGAATTTAGTCAGGATTTGGCCAGATGCCGAAAGAAGAAAAGAAGAAAAGTTTTATAAAATAAAATAAATGAAGAATGAATACTAAAGAAAATCAAAAGAATAATCAAAGAAAAGATAGTAAAAATTTGTGGGTTGTCTCCCACGAAGCGCTTTGTTTAATGTCGCAAGCTCGACATAAAACTAGTAAATGTTAATCTATAGATTTAGGAGACAATACGTCTAAGTGCAGGACTTGCGAGTCTTCATTGTTTTCATCATAGTGATAATGTTTCAGACGCTGCCCGTTTACAATAAATGCTTCCATAGATTTGCCTTTAATTTCCACAGCTCCACTAGGGAAAACATTAGTAACTTGGAAAGGGCCTGACCATCTAAATCGTAGTTTTCCTGGGAATAACTTAAGTCTAGAGTTAAACAACAGGACTACGTCGCCTTGTTTGAAAGTTTTCCTTGATATGCGCTTATCATGCCATTTTTTCGTCCTTTCTTTGTAGATTCTGGCATTTTCGTAAGCGTCTCGTCTAAGTTCCTCTAATTCGTTTATATCAAGGATTCGCTTTTCACCGGCGGCCTTATAGTTTAAATTTAAATTTTTAATAGCCCAATAGGCCTTATGTTCTAGCTCTACTGGGAGGTGGCAAGATTTACCATAAATAAGCTTAAATGGGGTTGTTCCTATGGGAGTTTTGTAAGCAGTTCGATAAGCCCATAAAGCTTCGGGTAATTTTGATGACCAGTCTTTCCTTGAGATGGCGACTGTTTTTTCCAATATTTGTTTAATTTCTCTGTTAGACACTTCCACTTGTCCACTGGTTTGAGGATGGTAAGGTGTTGCTACTCGATGTTTTACACCATACTTAAATAGTAGTTTTTCAAGTATCTTAGATATGAAATGCGATCCACCATCACTGACTACTATTCTTGGGATACCAAATCTTGGAAAGATTATATTCTTAAAGAGTCTATTTACTACTCGTGTGTCGTTTGTTGGGGAAGCTATGGCTTCAATCCATTTTGATACGTAATCAACCGCTACGAGTATGTATTTGTTACCGAAAGAAGGTGGAAAAGGTCCCATGAAATCTATTCCCCACACGTCGAAAATCTCTACTTCCAAAATGCCCTTTTGTGGCATCTCGTCACGTCTAGATATGTTTCCTATGCGTTGGCATCTATCACATTTCTTGACAGCAGCATGCACATCCTTCCGTATGTTTGGCCAATAAAGACCGGCTTGTAGGATTTTAGAGCAGGTCTTGGATGTACTTGCGTATCCACCATAAGGAGCGGAATGACAATGTTGGATTATACTTTCTATCTCTTCTTTAGGTATACACCGACGGAAAATATCATCGGGACCTCTTTTAAAAAGTAAAGGGTCGTCCCAATAATAATGTTTCAAGTCATGGAAGAATCGTTTCTTTTGCTGGTAGGATAAATTAAGTGGAACTATTCCGGTGGCTAAATAATTAACAAAATCGGCGTACCATGGTGTAACGCATACAACCAAGGTGGTCTCTACCCGTTCATCAGCTCTATTTTCTTCCAGATTAGCTATAAGTTTATCATACGAGAAGTCATCGTTGATCGATGTTCTTTCCGGTTCCAGATTTTCCAGTCTAGAAAGGTGATCTGCTACTACGTTTTCAGTTCCTTTTTTATCTTTGATTTCCAAATCAAATTCTTGTAACAACAAGATCCACCTTAGGAGTCTAGGTTTAGTGTCCTTTTTTGTTAGGAGGTACTTAATGGCAGCGTGGTCAGTGTAAATGATTATTTTAGCTCTAACCAAGTAAGAACGAAATTTATCTAGTGCAAACACTACTGCCAAAAGTTCTTTCTCGGTCGTGGCGTAATTCATATGTGCTTCATCTAGAGTTCTACTTGCATAATATATGACATGAAGTTTTTTATCCTTTCGTTGTCCTAAAACAGCGCCTACGGCGTAGTCACTTGCGTCACACATTATTTCGAATGGTTCATTCCAATCCGGAGTCTGCATTATGGGCGCGGAGATTAATGCTTGTTTAAGCGTTTGAAATGCTTCTAAACATTTATTGTCGAAGATGAATTCAACATCTTTCATTAATAATCCGGTTAAAGGTTTAGTTATTTTAGAGAAATCCTTAATAAATCGTCGATAAAAACCAGCATGTCCTAAGAAGCTTCGTACTTCTCTCACAGTTTTCGGAGGTTGAAGGTTTTCGATTACTTCTATTTTGGCTTTGTCTACTTCAATTCCTCTGTTTGATATAATGTGTCCTAAAACAATTCCTTCTTGTACCATAAAGTGACATTTTTCCCAATTAAGTACTAGGTTTACTTTTACACATCGTTCTAGAACTCTTTCTAGGTTTTCAAGACATTCTTCGAAACTTTGCCCGCATACGGAAAAGTCATCCATAAAGACTTCCATGATGTTTTCGAGAAAATCGGCGAATATTGCCATCATGCACCTTTGGAAGGTTGCAGGAGCATTGCACAAGCCAAACAGCATTCGTCGATAAGCGAAGGTACCAAAAGGACATGTGAATGTTGTCTTTTCTTGGTCATCAGGATGAATTGGTATTTGAAAGAAGCCTGAGTAACCGTCTAGATAGCAGAAATGAGAATGCTTTGCTAATCGTTCTAACATCTGGTCTATGAATGGTAAAGGAAAATGGTCTTTTCGGGTTGCTTTGTTTAGTTTCCTATAGTCAATGCACATTCTCCATCCCGATTCAATTCGTTTGGTTATAGTTTCTCCTTTTTCATTTTCGATAACTGTTATACCTCCTTTCTTTGGTACTACGTGTACAGGACTAACCCATTTGCTATCGGATATAGGATATATGATACCTGCCTCTAATAACTTCGTTACTTCCTTTTTCACTACCTCACTCAGGATCGGGTTTAGTCTCGTCTGATGTTCCCTAAAAGTTTTACAGTCTTCTTCTAGCATGATGCGATGCATACAAATAGAAGGACTTATCCCTTTAAGATCGGTGATGTTGTATCCTAGTGCGGTTGGATATTTTCTTAAGATATGTAGGAGTTTTTCGGTTTCGAGTTTTCCTAGGTCTGCATTAACTATCACTGGTCGTTCAAGTTCTAAGTCTAGGAATTCATATCTCAGATTTTTGGGAAGTGTTTTCAGGTCGAGGGTAGGTTTCTTAAGGCATTGTGTAGGATCCGATGTTATGGCTAAACAATGGTTCAGTCTGTCTTCTACACGATAGTCAGACAATTTGTCATTTTATAATTTTGTTTCTTTTATGCATTCATCGATGATATCCATGAAGTAACATGTGTCTTCTATTGCAGGTGCCTTCAAAAATTTGGAAAGAATGAACTCAATTTTCTCTTCTCCTACTTCGAAAGTGAGTCGTCCTCGTTTTACGTCTATGATAGCACCGGTGGTTGCTAAGAAAGGTCTTCCCAATATAATGGGTGTAACTTCATCTTCTCTTATGTCCATAATTATAAAATCGGTTGGAATGTAGAATTGACCTATGCGCACGGGAACGTTTTCAAGAATTCCTACGGGATATCTAACGGAACGATCTGCTAATTGCACAAACATTTTAGTTGGTCTTAATTCTCCCATTTCAAGTCTCTTGCATATGGACAAGGGCATAACACTGATACCGACTCCTAAATCGCATAAAGCTTTGTCTATGACAAATTTTCCTATGTGACAGGGTATAGAGAAACTACCAGGATCTTTAAGTTTAGGAGGCATATTCTGGATTATAGCGCTACATTCAACAGTGAGTGTAACGGTTTCGCTATCTTCAAGTTTCATTTTATTAGAAAGAATTTCTTTTAAGAACTTAGCATACGAGGGCATCTGTGTAATAACTTCTGTGAAAGGAATGGTGACGTTTAATTGTTTCAGTAGGTCAACAAATTTTTTAAATTGGCCCGCGTCTTTGGTTTTAATTAGCCTCTGAGGGTAAGGGATAGGTGGTTTGTAAGGCGGTGGAGGTACATAAGGTTCTCTCTTTTCTACGGTTTCCTTATTACTCTCTTCCTTTTCCTTAGGTTTATTTTCTTCCTCAGTTGGCTTTTTAGAGTTTTGGTTTTCAATTCTTGGATCAGATGGTCCTTCTATCTCTGTTCCACTTCTCAATATAATTGCATGAGCGTGGCTTTTCGGGTTAGGTTGGGGTTGTCCAGGAAATGTACCAGTTGGGGCAGCAGTAGGTGCTTGTTGTTGAGCTACTTGTGAGATTTGTGTTTCCAGCATTTTGTTATGGGTATCCAGGGCATCTACTTTACTTGCTAGTTGTTTAATCTGTTCGTTAGTGTGTACATTCTGGTTTAAGAAATCTTTATTGGTTTGCTGTTGAGAAGCTATGAAGTTCTCCATCATGATTTCCAAGTTGGATTTCCTAGGAACGTTATTGTTAGGTGTAGATGGGGTCGGTTTTTGATATCCAGGTGGTATAGCTGGGGCTTGATTGGGAGCTTGTCCTGGTGCGTATAAGGCATTATTACTCTTATATGAAAAATAAGGATGGTTCTTCCAGTTTGAGTTATAGGTATGCGAGTAAGGATTTCCTTGTGCATAGTTCACCTGCTCTGCTTGGATTCCTGTTAGGAGTTGACAATCTGTAGGAGTGTGACCTTGGATTCCACAGACTTCGCAATTTTGAGTCACGACAACCACGGTGGCTGGAGGTGATACATTTAAACTTTCAATTTTCTGGGCAAGAGCTTCCACTTTTGCATTAACATGATCAAGGCTACTTATCTAGTACATGCCACTTTTCGTTTGAGGTTTCTCTACCATTGTTAGGTCGCTTCCCCACTGATAATGGTTTTGGGCCATGCTTTCGATAAGTTGATAAGCGTAAGCGTAAGGTTTATCCATAAGCGCACCACCTGCGGCGGCGTCTATTGTTAATCTTGTGTTGTATCAGAGACCATTATAGAAGGTATAAATTACTAACCAGTCCTCTAAACCATGGTGTGGACAAAGTCTCATCATGTCTTTGTATCTTTCCCATGCTTCGAAAAGAGACTCGTTATCTTTCTGTTTAAATCCATTTATCTGGGCTCTTAACATAGCTGTTTTGCTTGGAGGAAAATATCGGGCAAGAAAGACTTTCTTCAACTCATTCCATGTGGTGACTGAGTTGGAAGGAAGAGACTGAAGCCATCTTCTAGCTTTATCTCTTAACGAGAAAGGAAAAAGACGAAGTCGATTTGCCTCTGAAGTGACACCATTAGCTTTAACAGTATCAGCGTATTGAACAAATACGGATAAATGAAGGTTTGGATCCTCGGTAGGATTTCCAGAGAATTGATTCTGTTGCACTGCCTGTAACAGCGAAGGTTTAAGTTTGAAGTTGTTTGCTTCGATTGCGGGTGGAGCAATACTCGAATGCGGCTCATCTTGCGATGGAGCGACGTAATCTCGAAGAGCACGAGCTGGTTCTGCCATCTCGGGTATCGGCGAAGGAAGAAGATTTTTAAGATCAGGAATTTCGATTGGAGGAAGATTGTTTGCAGCACGATACTCCCGAATTCGTCGTAAGACTCGGAGATATCGTTCAACGTCGTTGATTCGTAAGTAGTACGGTTCACCATGTGAGCGAGTGTGTGGCATACAAATCAACGAAAAACAAGAAATAAAAATTGCCTTAGTCTCTACAGCGTAACAGAAGAGTTACGATATCGACTAAATAAAAGTCCCCGGCAACGGCGCCAAAAACTTGATCGCGACTTTATGAGTCTATTGGGGTATTAACTGCAAGTGCACAGTCTAATCGCGTAGTAATAAAAGATATCGATCCCACAGGGACTTATGAATCGATATACCGTTTTTCTAAGGTTACTTCGTAAAGCTAAGGCGGATGATACTTTGTTGATTAGGGGAAAAAATAAAACTAAAATAAGATCTAGATTAAATATCAAATAAGCGGATATCGGTATGCAGTTCGTCGTAATTAGGGAATCAAATCTTCATTGGTTTCGTAATTTTAAAGTAAATCTTTTCAGTAGACACTATTGATTTAAAAGCCTTTTCTCAAACTCCCGCTCTGTCGAATAGACTATGACTTTATATTAACGTGCGCTGTCACTAATTTGTTAAGTCCAAAATCACTTTTTGAAAACAATAGAATCTATAGAAACTCTTTTTAAGAAAATGCTAACCATTTAAACACCCTTGTCTCAAACTCTCGCTCTGTTGACTTAGATTATATAATTAAACTTAAATGCTTAACTCTCGTCCTCACATTTAACCTTTAAAAATACTTTTTGAAAATGATTAGAATTTAATTAACTCTAAAAATTGCTTTCGCCCTGATTTAAAATTAATGTCCAATTTACACTGTCCAGTTAAAAGCTCAAACCGTCGTTCTATTGATTTTAACTTCTTTATGTCTTTTACTCTCGTACAAAAACCTTGGTATTAACTCTGTAAATTGAGACCATAAAAAGAGTGATTATGTTTTTAAACAAAATTAAACCAACTTAGTTTTGATTCCTTCATTCCGCTTACTCTACATACCGATATCTAAGTTTATTTAGCCAGACATGCTAAACAAGCCTAAACAATAATTATGCTTACATACAGCCATATCAGACAAATAGTATAAATAAATAACAGTGCAGAGCATATATAAATTTAAACAATAAAATTAAAGAACCTGTAAAATTAATAGAAGTCTTGATTATTCCTAGCTTCGATGCTTGAACTCTCCACCACAAACCGGTTGGATTTGTTCTTACAATCTTCGATCGGACAAGAAAATAAAAACGAAGGAATAAAATACTATGATCTAATGTAAGGTTAGATCCAGTAAAAATTGCACAATAGTTTCCGGTGTAGAAACTATTGTGAGAAAATTAATTGAATGCTTTGAAAATTGACTGGAAAAGGAAAGGAAATAAAAATTGCTAGGAAAGTAGAGTGCTGGAAAATAAGAAAAACAGTAAAAATAATGCGGTGCCGAAAACTGGAAAATTGAGCGTGTCCTGCAGGGTTCCACCACTGGTCCTATTTATACCACTCCACCAAGTGACCTTTTCTTCCATTCAGTAGGTTTCCTCACGTCAACTGGTCAAGCGAAGAAAGAGGAAGAACGTGCTTCTGTTACGCGTCAAACCCAAAAATATAGGAATGGGGGTGTGACGTTCGTCACACCATGTGTTACGCTCGTAACAGAAAGCAGGGGGGCGTGACGCTCGTCACACCTTGTGTGGCGGTCGTCACAACTTCAGCGCTTCTAGTTGATAGTTGTGGGCTGGGCTTTAGTGGAAATTGCTTCTCATCATCTTTTTGCACCTCCTTTTCTTTCTTTTTCACGTATGCTTCAAATAATGTTGCCTGAAATAAATAGAAGGAAAATACCAAGTAATATCGAATAATATAAAATAAATCGAAACAAATAATAATATAATTTAATTAAATCGAGTCCAAAAGTGTGATATTATTTCATGTTATCAGGAGATCGTTGTAAGATGTCTCCCAATTTCCATACAACGGCTCAATTGCCTTACACTTTATAACCCATGCCTTTTTGTAGGATATGATATACCTGTATTTTTCAACAACATGAGCGATGATCACCTTCACCTTAAGAGAAGCGTCGCGATTTACAAGTTTTATTATGATCTTACTAATCATTTCTGAACTGAGTTTTGTATGGTCTTGTGACATAGAAGTGGTTGTGCATGTATGAGGCCCACAAAACTTACCAACTCTCCACTTTGAGTTTCCCTCACGCAAAGAAACCCTGCATTTGAAATTGCATGTTGAATTTCTACATGTGATGACATAACGTACATTGTCAGATTTAGTCACAGAATAATCTAGACTATGATTTATATGCCATTGTTGCAACGCAAGAACACACACTTCCTAATTTTCAAACTCGATGCCCTTCTCTATTTCTTCAGCATTGTGAGTTAGTATGAAACTTCTAAAAACGGAGATTGGTTCAGCATCATTCAAACTTATATTTTGCATTTGAATAGGTGGATTGTACAAACTAATCGGTTGAGCTCTTAGTGCAACAGTCGGTGTGTCGATGATATCTTCATTACCGTCGTCATCGCTAACACCAAATAAATCTTCAAATCGGACCTCTTCTTGATCATCCTCACTATTATCGCATACCTCTTCATTTGGTATGAAAGGTTCAATATTTTGAGTCGGTTCTTCATCAATGGTTTGACTCATTCCGTACTGGTGTGACTGTATGGATTGCGTTGGATATGTTTCAAGTTTTTCAAGTAGACGAACATATATCTCAATGGTGGGTAATTGAGAAAATGTTATATGACATTGAAACATCGACTTGACATCTTCGTCATTCTCAATAGGTGCCATTACGTAAAAGACGGTATCATCGTCTCCATTAATTAATGGATGGCGATAAATAATGTCTTCAACACAACTTTGTAACTTTTTTTCAATTCGATCTTTTAGATGATGGAAGTCAGAAATGATGTGGATTTTGAATAAATCCACATTTGTATTGCTAAATGATTATCCCTCATTAACATCTGTGAAAATTGACCCGTTGGAATGGATAGACATAACTAAATTTCTTTGAGCCATGAATGTAGGAGATATGAATATAGGAGATTTGGTTTGATGACAATGGATAAAGATATGAATGTAGGAGATTTGGTTTGATGACAATGAATACCATTAAGACCTAATTTATAGTCAAAAAACAATTTTCAAGTAAACCATATCCTAAAGACCAAATTTATATTTTAACAATCAGTCAGAAGTAGCTTGTCCTTCAATTTGACGAGAGAGAAAATGTGAAGACCTAGCCCGTCCATTCGTTGGACGACTCAAAACCCTAGATGACTAAGCTCGTCCTTTCGTTGGATGAGTCAACACGATGCAAGACTTAGCTCGACCATCCAAGGGGCGAGTCTGAACGCATGCAACTTTGCAGTCCCATGTCCAATCAGCCAGGGAATCCTTCTTGCAGGGAATCCTTGGAAAGTCACACGGTAAATGAATTTTTGCATGCATGCGCTCACAAGTCCAATCAACCTACATTATTTTCACCAATTGATTTAATATTTTTCCACCACTATAAGTTAACCTTTCATCTACAACTCATTTTTATCAACTTCCTTCAGTTTCTATTTCACAAATATTCACAAATCCATTTCACATCAAATATTCACACTCTTCTATTTCACATCTATTTCACAAATCCATAATGTCTTTGTTGTGGATGGGCGAATCACACTGTGGGACAACAACGAACATTGCCGAATATGTAAGTCTATGTATTATTTACTTTAATACTTTTTTATCAACTACCTTCAATTTCTCACATTAAATATTCATTATCATTTTTATTTGAATTTCAGGAAGACACTAGGTTCTGGGTCCATTCTCATACTTACATTCAACTAAGTGCGGTTATAATACCGTATTTGGAACTAGTTGGTTTTGCAAATGTAGCCAAGTTGGCAAGTTTAAAAGTAGACTCTAAACTAATTGTTGCATTGTTAGAGAGATGGAGACCCGAGACACATACGTTTCAATTACCAACTAGTGATGTACTATCACACTGGAGGATGTGAGTATGTTACTCGATCTCTGAATTAATGGAAAAGCTGTTAATGACCCAACAAATGTAACCAATGATGTTTACATGGAGAATTTGGGCGTCGAACCAACCGCTTCAGATAAAAATGGGGCTTCTGTTAAAATTGTTTGGTTAGAAGCTCTATTAACACAGCTAAAAAATAACTCTAACCCGACGGAGACGGAAAATATTCTCCATTCAAGAGTTTATATTTTACTATTAATTTCTACTTTTTTAATGCCAGATAAGAGTCACAATTTATTGCATTCTTCTAGGTTACCTTTAGTAGGAGACCTTAAAAAATGTAACACATACATTTGGGGTTCTGCTTGTCTGGCAACACTATATATACATATGTGCAAGGCATCCCATAAAGGAGTCAAGAGCATAAAAGGTTGTGTTGTATTACTAAGTGTATGGGCATTCACACGTATACTCTTGTTTTCCCCAGTTAGTAACGAGGTTCCATCACATCCGTATGCATTAAGGTACTGATTTTCATTGAAATGCAATTTATATTTCTCAAAATTAATTATACATCGCTTTAAAGTATTTTTTTTCATATGCAAGATGGTGCAAACGAGGTATGCATTACGAAAATAATCCTCGTCATCATCCACGGGGGGTACCGTGTTGCAATTGAACACATGGAAGAAAACGATGTAAGAATGGTTAATTATAATATTCAACTTATCTAAATTTCTTTTATACATTCTAATAGTTATATTTCTTTTAACAATTTATATGGAGGCCGTACATACAATATCCAGTGCCTGATTATAGTGACAGCCGAGTCTGGAGTGCAACGACATATATAGTATGTTTCTTTACCGTTGAGATGCATCAGACGGATCGGGTCAAACTCCAATTTAGATTCGAACAACAAATCCCGTCTCATCCAAGATGTCTAAGTGAACACCATAATATGACCATGGTCCAAGCTTGGGATAAACATTGACAAGATTTAAATAAAGAAGAGCTAAAAGAATGGAAAAGGAAAAGGCATTTGGTGTTACAAGGTAACTCGGTAATTGGTGAGTCTAAGCCGGGTAGAGAATACATGAATTGGTTTTTGTTAATTCCTTTTACACACGTTGCTCCGACATAATTTTTTACTGATCCCCGACAACGTGTCTCTTCTTCAATCCAACAAACAACATCACCCTTACATCAAGACATTCCCCTCACATACACATTCCAATTTGGGGCCCAACCATCATCATCAGCTCAACAAACTTACCAACACATCAAGACCGTCCAACAACACACCATTTATTCCACCTCAACCCAACACCATAATCCCCACACTCCATTCCCTCAAACGAACTACTTTTACAACCAACAATATCAACAACAAACCAACTTACGCCCACCCATACAATACACTCCAATTCCTCAACCCAACTTTGATAACTCAAACCCCCATTCTCAACCCCAAACATTTAACACCACATTCGCACAATCCACTCCCACATACAACCCTGATGATGTCTACTATCCCCCTATCCAACACATCCAACCCAGCACCTACACACAACCCACACATTCACTACCCGACTTTGACCTCACCAATGACCGTCTACTGAATATGCCTTCTTTTTCCATTCAAGAACTCGACGGTATGAATATGCCTCCAAACAAATCACAGCAACATCAAAGTCAACAACAAGGTCAACATGAAGATCTGTCTTCTGACTCATCTCCGTCTTCAGTAAGACAAAGACAAGAAGACTTGGGCAAGGAAAAACGCAAAAAAGTTGGCACAAGATGTGGAACAGACGGTCACTATAAATAAAATGTATTTCTTCCATTATATCAATAATATTATTATTACTCATTACAATTCATTATATGCCTCATTATAATATTTATAGTTTTATTATTAGTATTTAAAAAAAATCATTTTTGTTATTAGTATTTTAAAAAAAAACATTAGAAAACTATTATTAGTATTTAAAAAAAATCATTTTTATTATTTAAATATAAAATTAATTAGAAAACTTTTTAATAATAATTTTAATAAGGTAATTAAATTATAAAATTTTATTTAAAATAAATAAAAATGTCTCCTTCATTAGTTCGGTCAACCATTGACCGAGTCTACCCAACAAATCCAACGCTTCACCAACTCGTACATTGAATGGGTGAGTCCAAAGAAAAAGTGGGATATTCTGAGATTTTTTTTTTCATAATGAAGTATATTAGAATTTTAATTTCAATATATAGGGGCAATGCGGGGAAAAAGTTTTTTTTTTTTTTTTCCTTTATCTATTAATATTAGTTGATACCTAATATATGTGTTGCCTATTCTGACTACTCACTATCATTAACTCTGAAAAGATTTGAGAACTCATACTCATTACAAACCAAAATATATCGCGAACCCAATATCACTTTTTAGACTACATCTCATATCTAATAAAATCACATCTTTGTACATATGAAAACAAAAGACATTTTTTAAGTAATATTTCGAAAGAATCTTTGTAGCACTACAGTTTTTGTGATTACTTTATTATATTAATGTTTGATCTTTCCAAGATCAGCTGGTATTCAGGACACTTTTGTAAAACAATGTTCCACATCTACTTTTTATGCAGTATTGGTGATAGGTCTTTTTCTTTATCGTCTGAAATGATTCATTCACTTTTAAGTAGAACTGCATTGCACTCTAAAGTGTAGACATTAACCGTTGGTTTCAAGAATGGACTATAATACAAAATGATCCAAACTATTTCTTAATTTTGCAGGTTTCAATAAGCATGTTATACTACTCTTTTGCTATTAACATGTCAACTTCAACATGTTATATGTTATGCGTGTGTAAGTTGCTTTCTGTCATGCAAGCCTGCACCAACTAGCTGCAATTTCAGACCAAAGAGTGTCAAATCATTTTCGCAAATCTAACTATCAATTCAGTTGCAACTATTACAGTTTGTGTTTAGTTACTTTTTTGGGGGGAAATGAAATTCAAATTTACTGTCATGGCGTTTATACAGTTGCTTGATTAATATATATCATTTTTGTTTGATATATATTATTTTTCTTCAATTGCTTGATTAACCTATATCATTTTTGTGTTCCAATATGATGGATCTGGACTTGTATAATATTCTACAGATTTATAGATTTCAATTGGAAATGCATAAAAGATATAATTGAAATCAAACCACTTAGTGATAAATATAATGGTATGGTCAATCTAAAGATTCATATTGTAATGTACCAGGAGCAAAAGTACATGCTGGAAAAAATTGCATTGCCATTGAACATGTACAAGAGGAGCAGAGATTAAATGTGTCACATTTGAAATAAGAACACAGATGTTCAATGTTTCATTCCTGTCTGTATCACTTTTATGTTTTAATTCACCATTTTAATTTTTCTGGCATGATCTTAGCATTTAATTATACATAAGTTAATTGCGTTATAATTGTCGTGACTTAAGTTAATATGTTAAACTATGTCATTGATTTATGTGGTAATGAACATGTCATTTGATGTGTAATTAATTAAACCATGCATTGTAGTTGGTAAAAATAAATGTATGATGGAATCAAAATGGTAAAATTTAAATGATGCATAAGTTAAATGTGTGTCTAAATGTTAGTTTGTCATTTGAGTGAATTCATTTTTGTGGCGATCATAATACTTATGTTAGTGACTTGCATTGTAGTGTATATGCTGAAAATGGTTAGACATTTTTATCTATCAGTGAAAGTGAAAAACATATGTCCTATATAAGTGAGCTAAAATTTATACCATTTTCAAAGAGACATTATCAAAACAAAATGATTTTTGAATGGTTATTCTTATTTTACTAGCTTGTACGGTCTCCTTGGCTTGTCTGTCTCTCTAGCTTGAGTTATTTTGCTATTAAAATGGGTTATATCATCTAGGGATAGTCTACGAGAGGATGGCTGAAAATGAAACCTAGATTAGGATGTGTTCTTTTACATTATAAAAAGCCATGTTCCTTGAGATTTTTTTACCACAGCGTCCCATATCTGAAATTAAAATTCTAATATTCTTCTTTCTGGAAAAAAAAATCCCAGAATGCTCCATTTCTGTCTTTGGACTCGCCAATTCAAAGGACGAGTTGGTGAAAGACGAATCATAGCTGCATAGACTCGCTCATTGATTGGATGAGTAGCAACATGTAATTTTCCCATGCTTGAACTCGGCCAATGGGTGACCGAGTGAATGTGGTGTAATTTTTTTATTTTTTTTTTTAAATAAATTTAATAAAGCTAATGAATTAATATTGTTTTTAAATAATATGTTATTACCAATGACTTTCATTGACTGAGCAATTGCTCTGTGTATGTACTGTCTCGGCCAATGATTGACCGAGTATTCATATATTAATTTTCTATAAATAGCAGGACTTGTAGAAATGTAATTCAGATCACAAAATCCATTATTTTGGTAAGAATGTCTGTTTGGGATCTTGTATTTTATGGACAAGGTGAAAAAATCAGTGTTTGCCTCGATCCGCAATGAAATTTCAGAACACTGATTTCAACCATCCACACTGGCTTTCGACAGTTGGGCGGACGTCGTATGAAGGTGAGGAAAGTAGAGTATCATTGTCCATACATAACGTTGACTGATGCAAGTCCCGATGGTACGTACATGTATTACCTGGATCGTATAGAAAATGATGAAGATGTTCAGTGTATGTTTTCAGCACATATTGGTGAAGTTAACAGAGGAGTTGAAGGTCCACTTGTGTTGGTTGTTGTTGTTAATTAGTTTTTTAATAACCTCTAAGATTTTAGTTGATGTGATTGTACTTTGTAACCAGAAGTCGTTGATTATCAAATGTATTTCATAATGTTTGTTTCCTACGCATGTGTCCTATTTCATGGTAAATTACACACCTTCTCTTTTCCTTCTCAACATTGTCCATCTCGGTTCTAATCCGGGTGCTGTTTGGACGCCATTTCTTCCTCTTTCTCATAGAGTCGTCGCGTCAAAGAGTAAATCCTTCATATTATGGCCAATTCTTCTCATTGGGAAGTCCTAGGAAACTCTCCTTATAGACCTTGAAGACGTTAAGAATTTCAATGAACGTTGAGAAGGAAAAGAGAAGGTGTGTAATTTACCATGAAATTGAATAAAGCTAATGAATTAGTATTGTTTTTAAATAATATGTTATTACCAATGACTTTCATTGATTGAGCAATTGCTTTGTGTATGTACTGTCTCGGCCAATGATTGACCGAGTATTCATATATTAATTTTCTATTATATCTTTTATTATATCACAATTATATTTATCACTAAGTGGTTTGATTTCAATTATATCTTTTATGCATTTCAAAATTTCAGCAACATGAGCGATGATCACCTTCACCTTAAGATAAGTGTCGCGATTTACAATCTTCATTATGCTCTTACTAATCATTTTTGAACTGAGTTTTGTATGGTTTTGTGACATAGAAGTGGTTGTGCATGTATGAGGCCCACCAGACTTACCAACTCTCCACTTTGAGTTGCCCTTGCGCAAAGAAACCCTGCATTTGAAATTGCATATAGAATTTCTACATTTGATGACATAACGTAGATTGTCAGATTTAGTCACAGAATAATCTAGACTACGTTTTATATGCCATTGTTACAACGCAAGAACACATGCTTCCTTATTTTCAAACTCGATGTCTTCCTCTATTTTGTCAGCATTGTGAGTTGGTATGAAACTTCCAAAAATGGAGATTGGTTCAGCATCATCCAAACTTAAAATTTGCGTGTGAACAGGTGGGTTGTACAAACTAATCGGTTGAGCTCTTAGTGCAACGGTCGGTGTGTCGGCGATATCTTCATTGCCATCGTCATCGCTAACACCAAATAGATCTTCAAATTAGACATCTTCTTGATCATCATCACTATTGTCGCCTACCTCTTCATTTGGTATGAAAGGTTCATTAGTTTGAGTCGGTTCTTCGTCAATGGTTTGACTCATTCCGTACTGGTGTGACTATATGGATTGCGTTGGATATGTGTCAAGATTTTCAAGTAGACGAACATATTTTTCAATGGTGGGTAACTGAGAAAATGTTATATGACATTGAAACATCGACTTGACATCTTCGTCATTCTCAGTAGGTGTCATTACATAAAAGACGGTATCATCGTCTCCATTAATTAATGGATTGCAATAAATAATGTCTTCAACACAACTTTGTAACTTTTTTTCAATTCGATCTTTTAGATGATGGAAGTCAGAATTGATGTGGATTTTGAATAAATGCACATTTGTATTGCTAAATGAGAATCCCTCATTAACATCTGTGAAAATTGACCTGTTAGAATGGATAGACACAACTAAGTTTCTTTGAGGCATGAATGTAGGAGATTTGGTTTGATGACAATGGATAAAGATATGAATGTAGGAGATTTGGTTTGATGACAATGAATACCATTAAAGACCTAATGTATAGTCAAAAAACAATTTCTAAGGAAACCAAACCCTAAAACCTAATTTATATTTTAAAAATCAGTCAGAAGTAGCTCGTCCTTTCATTTGATGAGAGATAAAGCGTGAAGACCAAGCTCGTCCATTCGTTGGACGACTCAAAACCCTAGAAGACTAAGCTCGTCCTTTTGTTGGACGAGTCAACACGATGCTAGGCCTAGCTCGGCCATCCAATGGGCGGGTCTGAACACGTGCATCTTTGGCAGTCCCATGTCCAATCAGCCAGTGAATCCTTCATGCAGGGAATCCTTTCAAGGAGCACGCTAAAGGTTTTTTTGCATGCATGCACTCATAAGTTCTATCAACCTACACTATTTTCACCAATTGATTTAATATTTTTCCACCCCTATAAAATAACCTTTCATCTAGAACTAATTTTCATCAACTACCTTCAGTTTCTCACATCAAATATTCATTATCTTCTATTTCACATCTATTTCACAACTCCAAAATGTTTTTGTTGTGGATGGGTGAATCACACCGTGGGATAGCAACGAACATTGCCGAATATGTAAGTCTGCGTATTCTTTACTTTTTTTTAATTCGGCTTCTCATCACAAAAAAAATATTCATTATCAACTACCTTCATTTTCTCACATCAAATATTCATTATCATTTTTATATGAATTTCAGGAAGACACTAGGTTTCGGGTCCAATCTCATACTTACATTCAACCAATTGCGATTATAATACCGTATTTGGAACTAGCGGGTTTTGCAAATGTAGCCAAGATAGCAAGTTTAAAAGTAGACTCTAAACTAATTGTTGCGTTGTTAGAGAGATGGAGACTCGAGACACATATGTTTCATTTACCAACTGGTTAATGTACTATCACACTGGAGGATGCGAGTATGTTACTCGGTCTCCGAATTAATGGTAAAGTTGTTAATGGCCCAACAAATGTAACCAATGATGTTTACATGGAGAGTTTGGGCGTCGAACCGACCGCTTCAGATAAAAATGGGGCTTTTGTCAAAATTGTTTGGTTAGAAGCTTTATTAACATAGCTAAAAAATAACTTTACCCCGACGGAGGCGGAAAATATTCTCCATGCAAAAGTTTTACTATTAATTGCTACTTTTTTAATGCCAGATAAGAGTCACAATTTATTGCATTCTTCTTGGTTACCTTTAGTGGAAGACCTAGAAAAATGTAACACATACAGTTGGGTTCTGCTTGTCTGGCAACACTATATAGACATATGTGCAAGACAACCCATAAAAGAGTGAAGACCATAGGAGGTTGTGTTGTATTACTAAGTGTATATGCAGTCACACGCATACCCTTGTTTGCCCCAGTTAGTAACGAGGTTCCATCACATCCGTATGCATTAAGGTACTGATTTTCAGTGAATGCAATTTATATTTCTCAAAATTAATTATACGTCGCTTTAAGGTATTTTTTTCATATGCAAGATGGTGCAAACGAGGTATGCATTACGGAAATAATCTTCGTCATCATCTACGGGGTACCGTGTTGCAATTGAACACATGGAAGAAAACGATGTAAGAATGATTCATTATAATATTCAACTTATCTAAATTTCTTTTATACATTCTAATAGTTATATTTCTTTTAACAATTTATATGGAGGCAGTACATACAATATCCAGTGCTTGATTATAGTGACATCCGAGTTTGGAGTGCAACGACATATATAATATGTTTCTTTACCGTTGAGATGCATCAGACGGATCGGGTCAAACTCCAATTTGGATCCGAACAACAAATCATGTCTCAGCCAAGATATCTAAGTGAAAACCATAATATGACTATGGTCCAAGCTTGGGATAAACATTGGCAAGATTTAAACAAAGAAGAGCTCAAAGAATGGAAAAGGAGAAGGCATTTGGTGTCACAGGGTAACTCGGTAATTGGTGAGTCTAAGCCGGGTAGAGAATACATGAATTGGTTTTTGTCAATTCATTTTACGTACGTTGCTCCGACACCCCCGTCAACATGTTTCTTCTTCAACCCAACAAACAACATGACCCTTACATCAAGACATTCCCCCCACATACACATCCCAATTTAGGGCCAACCATCATCATCAGCTTAACAAACTTACCAACACACTCATACCACCCATCAACACACCATCTATTCCACCTCAACCCAACACCATAATCCACACACTCCATTCCCCCCAACAAAACTACTTTTACAACCAACAATATCAACAACAAACCAACCCACACCCACCCATACAATACATTCCAATTCCTCAACCCAACTTTGATAACTCAAACCCCCATTCTCAACCCCAAACATTTAACACCACATTTGCACAACGCACTCCTACATACAACCCTTATGATGTCTACTATCCTCTTATCCAACACATCCAACCTAGCGCCTACACACAACCATGATCGTCTACTGAATATGCCTTCTTTTTCCATTCAAGAACTCGACGGTATGAATATGCCTCCAAACACATCACAATAACATCAAAGTCAACAACAAGATCAACATGAAGATTTGTCTTCTGACTCATCTCCGTCTCCCGCAAGACAAAGACAAGAAGACTTGGGTAAGGGAAAACGCAAAAAAGTTGGCACAAGATATGGAACAGGCCGTCACTATAAATAAAATGTATTTCTTCCATGTATATCAATAAAATTATTATTACTCATTACAATTCATTATATGCCTCATTATAATATTTATAGTTTTATTATTAAAATATTTTTTTAATTTACAAAAATATTATTATTTAAAAAAAATCATTTTTATTATTTAAATATAAAAATAATTAAAAAATCATTTAATAATAATTTTAATAAGATAATTAAATTATAAAATTGTATTTAAAAAAAAACCCTTCATTAGCTCGGCCAACCATTAACCGAGTCTACCCAACACGAATAAAGTTTCACCAACTCGTTCTTTGAATGGGCGAGTCCAAAAACAAAAATGGGGTATTCTAGATTTTTTTTCTCCGAAAAAGGATATATTTGAATTTTTATTTGAGTTATGGGACACTGTCATAAAAAAAGTCGTTCCTTGAAATTTCCATCAGGGTGTGCACTTTATTTGAATTATTAAATTATGGAAAATCAGTCTCGATAAAACCTACATGGTCATGTCATCCACCCTGCAGTGACCAACTAAGTAGACTTCCTGTAGACTTTTTTCCCCACATGCCCCTTTTCTGAAATTAATTTCCCACTATGCCCCAGTCTGGAAAAAAAATCCCAATCTGCCCCCTTTTTCTTATTGGGCTCGTCCAATGGTTGGACGAGGGCCTGAAGGCCCATTGCATACAGTATGGGCTCGGCCAATCAATGGCCGAGGGCATGAAGTAGTCGTTTTTCTTTTTTTAATATTTTAAATACTTTATTAAATAGTAATATTAATTAATATAATTGATTTTTAATTATTAATTCTATATTTAATTAATATAATTGATTTTTTTTAAAATAATAATAATTTTTTATAAAAATATTTAAAATAAAATGTAAATAATAATAGTTTTGCATGATAATAATTTTTTTTTGATATTATTATTTTTAAAATATTAATAATAAAAATGATTAATTTTTAGAATATTAATAATAGAAATAATTTGTGTCTTATATATTAATAATAAAATTGATTTGTTTCCCTCCAAAATTTCAATAATTTTTTGGGAATGATATCTTTCCCGCCAAAAAGTTTTTGTGTTTGTACTGTCTCGACCAATGATTGGCTGAGTATTCAAGTATTAATTTTTCTATAAATAGCAGAACTTGTAGAAATGTAACTCAAATCACCAAATCCTTTCTTTAGGTTAGAATGTCTGTTTGTGGTCTTGTATTTTATGGACACGGTGAAAAAATGAGTGTTTGCCTTGATCCGCAATGGAATTTCAGAACACTGATTTCAGCCATCCACACTGGCTTCCGACAGTTGGGCGGGCGTCGTATGAAGGTGAGGAAAGTAGAGTATCATTGTCCATACATAACGTTGACTGATGCAAGCCCCAATGGTACGTACATGTATTACCTGGATCGTATAGAAAATGATGAAGATGTCCAGTGTATGTTTTCGGCACATAGTGGTGAAGTTAATAGAGGAGTTGAAGGTCCACTTGTGTTGGTTGTTGTTGTTGATTAGTTTTTTAATTACCAGTTGTGTTGGTTGTTGTTGTTGTTTAGTTAATGTGGTCGTACTTTGTAACCATAACCCTTTGATTAACAAATGTATTTCATAATTGTTTAATCCCAAAAGACATTAGAAATACACAATGGTTTATATATATTACGTGCATAGTAGTTAATAAATAAATAAAAAAACATAATCATTTGAACGGATATTTAAAACAACAACATAATCATCTAGAAGGTCGTTGGGATGGTCCTGCAACATTAGGACATTTCCTACGCATGTGTCCTATTTCACGGCAAATTCCACACCTTCTCTTTTCCTTCTCAACGTCGTCCATCTCGGTTCTAATCCTGGTGCTGTTTGGGCGCCCTTTCTTCCTCCTTCTCATAGAGTCGTCGTGGCAAAGAGTAAATCCTTCATATTATGGTCAATTCTCCTCATGGGGAAGTCCTAGGAAACTCTCCTGATAGACCTTGAAGATGTTAAGAATTTTGAAGACGTTTGGAATGTGAATGGAATAGTCCTGGCGTATGCTCGAACATGCTGCGATTACATGGGAGCAAGGTAAGTGAAATGCCTGAAATTTCCCACAGTCACAGTGTTGTTTCCTCAGATCAACGCTGAACGTTCCGGTTGGTCGACCGTCGTTATGGTTAATCTTCTCTTCAACCATGAAATAAAATCTCTCTCGATCGAACTGCATGACATTGTGCGTGTTAGCTTTGATGACTTCCTCAGCCATCCCCTTGTTGCAGTTATCAGTGAAAACCTGCCCAGAGGCTAACATTTTTGTCCACTGATGGCCTCTTCTACCAAATAGTGATCCTAAACAATAGTACGTAGATTTGACCAATGCAGTGATCGGAAGGTTTCGGGTTTCTTTTAGCACCGAGTTCATTGCTTCAGCTAGGTTAGTTATCATGTGACCCCAGCGTTGCCCTCCGTCAAATGCCCTTGCCCACTTCTCACGAGGGATGTTGTCTATCCATGATAAAGTGTCGTTGTTTGTTCTTCGGATTTCCCCCCGATAGTAATTAAATGTTGCCTCTGTTAACGCATAACCCATGTTAACAACTATTTTCCGCAGATCCTTGTCTTTAATCTCGCGCACGAAGTTTTGCGCGATATGTCTAATGCAATAGACGTGTGATGAAGGAGGAAACTGCCATCCATTTTCCGGGTTGTTGTATGCACTCTTCATCGATTCATGCGTGTCTGATATTATGCATAGATTTGCTTGGGGAGTAACATGCATTCTCAAATTCTTAAGAAAGAAACTCCAGGCTTCCTTTGTCTCACTTTCAACCAATGCGAATGCTATCGGAAATATGTTCCCGTTCCCATCCTGTGCCACAACCATCAACAGAGTCCCTCTGTACTTGCCATACAACCAAGTTCCATCAACCTGCACAATTGGTTTACAATATGCGAAACCACGTATACATGGTCTAAACGCCCAAAACAGACGATGAAATATCCTTTGGTCACCCAAGTATGAACCATCATTTGAAATCACAGGTAAGGATTGTAATTCTATAATGGTACCTGGTAGATATGTTTTCATTACCAGTATCCACTGCGGAATATCGTTGTAAGATGTCTCCCAATTTCCATATAGCGACTCAATTGCCTTACACTTTGCAATCCATGCCTTTTTGTATGATATGATATACCTGTATTTCTCAACAACATGAGCGATGATAACCTTCACCTTAAGAGAAGTGTCCCGATTTACAAGCTCCATTATGCTCTTGCTAATCATTTCTGAACCGAGTTTTGTATGGTCTTGTGACATGGAAGTGGTTGTGCACGTATGAGGCCCACTAGACTTACCAACTCTCCACCTTGAGTTGCCCTTGCGCAAAGATACCCTACATTTGAAATTGCATGTTGAATTTCTACATTTGATGATAAAATGTACATTGTCAGATTTAACCACAGAAAAATCTAGACTACGTTTGATATGCCATTGTTGTAACGCCAGAACACGCTATTCCTTATCTTCATACTCGATGCACTCCTCTATTTCGTCAGAATTGTGAGTTGGTATGAAACTGCCGAAAACGGAGATTGGTTCAGCATCATCCAAACTTATGTTTTGCATGTGCCCGGGTGGGTTGTACAAACTAATTGGTTGCGCTCTTAGTGCAACGGTCGGTGTGTCGAATATGTCCTCATTGCCATCGTCATCACTAACACCAAATAGATCTTCAAATCGAACCTCCTCAAGATCATCCTCACTATTCTCGCCTACCTCTTCATTTGGTATGAAAGGTTCATTATTTTGAGTCGGCTCTTCGTCAATGGCTTGACTCATTCCATAGTCGTGTGACTGTACAGATTGCGTTGGATAACCATGATTTTCATTGTGAGTCGGTTGTTCTTCAACATCTTCATTGTGACTCGGTTGTTCTTCAAGATTATTGACTAGACGAACATATATCTCAATGCTTGGTAATTGAGATAATGTTACATGACATTGAAACATCAACCTAACATCTTCGTCGGTCTCAATCGGTGTCATTATGTAAAAGACGGTATTATCATCTCCATTAAATAATTGTTGACGATAAATGATGTCTTCAACATAGCGTTGCAACTTTTTTTCAATACGGTCTTTTAAATGATGAAAGTCGGAGTTGATGTGGATTTTAAACTTAGTTAAATTCGTATTGCAAAATGAGAATCCCTCACTTGGATATGTGAAAAGTGACCCTTCGGAATGGATAGAAACAATTAAATTTCTTTGAGCCATAGATGTATATTTGATTTAGTTTAGGAGATATGGATGTGTATATTTGGTTTGGTGAGAATAAATGAGGATGTTAGTGGTATTTATAGGAGATATGAATGTGTAGTTGGTTTGGTGTGAATATATTAATGTATGCAAATCACATGCTGATTTTCATTTAATAGGAAGAGAGAGAAGAAGGGAAACGCGTGAGGGATTGGCCTGTACTAGCTCGTCCATTGATTGGACGAGGCAAAACCCTAAAAGAGTGAACTCGTCACTCCATTGAACGAGCCAATACGGCAAACGCAGCACCTCGCCATTCCATTGGACGAGCCCACAAAGACCAAGGCATAGCTCGTCCATCAAAGTGACGAGCCATAGTGCAGGCTTTTGCGCAGTGAATTTTTCCTTCAGCGTGGGAATCTCAATTTACAGGATTCCTTACACATTTTTTTTGCATGCATGACATGCAATGCAATGTCAAATCCCCAATTCAAATTTTTACCAATTTATTTATTATATTTTACCACTATAAATAATCCATACCTCTACACTTCCTTCTCATCATCTACCTACAATTTCTATTTCACACATTCTTACTCTCTTCAAATATTTACTCTCTTCAATTTCTACACTTCCTTCCAAGATGCCTTTCTTATGGATGGGCGAATCACACCGTGGGACGGCGACAAACATTGCCGAATACATAAGTCTCTTTCAAATTTACCGTTTTTTATTACCGTTTTTTATTTCCGTTCTTTATCAGATCAAATATTCATTACCGTTTTTTATTTTAATTTCAGCAAGATGGTAGGTTTCGGGTCCATTTGCATACATATATTCAACCAAGTGCGGTTATAATACCGTATTTGGAGCTAGCAGGTTTTGCGAATGTGGCCAAGATTGCAAGTCTAAAAGTAGACTCTAAACTCATTGTGGCATTGTTAGAGAGATGGAGACCGGAGACACATACATTTCATTTATCAACAGGTAAATGTACCATCACACTAGAGGATGTGAGTATGTTATTCGGTCTCCGAATCCATGGTAAAGTTGTTAATGGCCCAACAAACGTAACCAATGACGTTTACATGGAAAATTTGGGCATCGAACCAACAGCCTCGGATAAAAATGGGGCTTCTGTCAAAATTCTTTGGTTAGAAGCAGTATTAACGCAACTCAAAAATAACCCTAACCCGTCAGAGGCAGAAAATATTTTACATGCAAAAATTTATATTTTACTTTTAATTGCTACTTTTTTAATGCCAGATAAGAGTCACAATTTGTTGCATTCTTCTTGGTTACCTTTAGTAGGAGACCTTGAAAAATGTAATACATACAGTTGGGATTCTGCTTGTTTGGCGACACTATATAGACATATGTGCAAGGCAGCCCATAAAGGAGTAAAGAGCATAGGAGGATGTGTTGTATTACTAACTGTATGGGCATTCACACGCATACCCTTGTTAGCCCTGGTTAGTAACGAGGTTCCATCACATCCTTATGCATTAAGGTAACGATTTTCATTTAAATGCAATTTATATTTATCAAAATTATTTATACGTCACTTTAATGTATTTATTTTTAATATGCAAGATGGTGCAAACGAGGTATGAATTATGGAAATAATCCTCGTCATCATCTACGAGGGTACCGTGTTGCAATAGAACACATGGAAGAAAACAATATAAGAATGATTAATTATAATATTAAACTTATTTAAATTTATTTTATACATTCTAATATTAATTATAATATTAAACTTATTTAAATTTATTTTAATATTAATTATAATATTAAACTTATTTAAATTTATTTTATACATTCTAATAGTTATATTTCTTTTAACAGTTTATTTGGAGGCCGTACATACAATATCCAGTGCCTGATTATAATGACAGCCGAGTCTGGAGTGCAACAACATATATCATATGTTTCTATACCGTTGAGATGCATCAGACGGATCGAGTCAAACTCCAATTTGGATTCGAACAACAAATACCGTCTCCGCCAAGATGTCTAAGTGAACACCATAACATGACTATGGTCCAAGCTTGGGACACGCATTGGCAAGATTTAAATAAAGAAGAGCTGAAAGAATGGAAAAGAAGAAGGCATTTGGTGTTACAAGGAAACTCGGTAATTGGTGAGTCTAAGCCGGGTAGAGAATACATGAATTGGTTTTTATCAATTCCTTTTATGCACGTTGCACCGACACAATTTTTGAATGATCCCCGTCAACGTGTAGCTTCTTCAACCCAACACACAACATCACCCCCACAACAACATAACCAACCATAATCCTCAGCTCAACAAACATACCAACACACCCAGACCACCCAACAACACACCATTTATTCCACCTCAACCCAACACCATAATCCCCAAACTCCATTCCCTGAAACAAACTACTTTTACAACCAACAATATCAACAACAAACCAACCTACGCCCACCCATACAATACACTCCAATTCCTCAACCCAACTTTGAATACTCAAACCCTCATTCTCAACCTCAACCTTCTAACACCACATACGCACATCCCACTCCCACATACAACCCCGATGATGTGTATTATCCTCCTATCCAACACACCCAACCCGAAACCTACACACAAACCACACATTCACTACCCAACTTTGACCTCACCGATGACCATTTAATGAGTATGCCTTCTTTTGGCGTTCAAGAACTCGACGATATGGATATGCCTCCAAACATATCACAACAACATCAAAGTCAACAACATCAACAACAACAAGACGCCCTTGATGAATTGTCTTCCGACTCATCTCCGTCTCCCGCATGACAAAGACAAGAAGACTTGGGCAAGGGAAAACGCAAAAAAGTTGGCACAAGATGTGGAACAGACGGTCACTATAAATAAAATGTATTGCTTCCATTATATCAATAAAATGTATTTCTTCAATTGTAATTCTTAAAAAAACAAATTATTTCTATTATTAATATTCTAAAAATTAATCATTTTTATTATTAATATTTTAAAAATAATAATATCAATTTTTTTTATTATCATGAAAAACTATTATTATTTACATTTTATTTTAAATATTTTTATAAAAAAGTTATTATTATTTTAAAAAATTCAATTATATTAATTAAATATAGAATTATTAATTAAAAATCAATTATATTAATTATTATTATTATTATTTAATAAAGTATTTAAAATATTAAATAAAAAAAACAGCTTCTTCGTGCCCTCGGCCATTGATTGACCGAGCCCATACTGTACGCAATGGGCCTTCAGGCCTCGTCCAACCATTGGACGAGCCCAATAAAAAAAAGGGGGCAAATTGAATTTTTTTTTTTCGTACGGGGGCATATTGGAAAATTAATTTCAGGAAAGGGGTAGGGCAGAAAAAAAGTTTTTCATGTAAGCATGATGGACTAAGAAAGTACTACTAAGATATTGTACTTGTCTGATTTAATTAAACTCCCATCTCGTAGAGAAAAGGACTCATCTGATATAAAGGATTAATAATATCCATAGCAAGGACTCCTTTTTGAATAACTATGCGGAGAAACTCAGAGCTTCCCATTGACATGTGTTTGTTATAATGAATACATATAACTAATAACATCTCCTACACCATATGGTTTTTTTATTAAAAAACAAATATGTGGATAAGTAAAAAGGGTTAAGCTTCAATCACGATGACACAATCCATATATGAAAGTGAAGAAGCACGTCATGTATGTGAAAATGCATAATCAAACCGAATGAAATAACTAAAATCATCTAAAAATGTAGAACTTAATTTGAACCAATCATTTTCGAGAATGAGTCATCAAAAGTAATATCATAGATGTGAAAGTGCAGAATCAAACTGAATGAAATACCTGAAATCATCTGAAAATGCATAACTTGATTTTAAATAATCATTTTAGCACATATACTCTATAGTACTTAATCACTTGCCTAAAAAAACTCGGTCACTTAACACAACCACAATCTTGAAATGGAAATTATGCAAATTAACTCGGTCACTGAGAATGACTCTTTGAAAGTAATAACACCATATTCTCATAAAAACACAACTAAGAGTCACACTTTATGGAAGAAATGATTTGAATATGAAATGTGAAAATGTACATATGTCTTATTAAATATTAACATTAGTTAATTACTTAAATGTCCTTTTCGTAGTGTAAATAATTTGAACAGAAAGGTTAATTTTGTTGAGAAAATTTAATAATTTGTACGTTTTGGTTGTCCTAGTTTTTAGGAGTATCAGTAAGTTTGTTTCAGTTTACCTAGTCAATAGGAGTTTATTTTTGAATATGTTAGATAATGCCTATTTTCATGGTACCTTTAGTTATGTATTTTCCTATTTATTGGCTGTTAAGTTTATCAATGAAATAAGCCAGAAAATTATATTCTGTCACCTGTTGTTAACAGTGGTATCTAGAGTTGGTTTTACGTGAGAGGGACTGCAAATTGAGAGAAAAAAAATACTGTGAGGGAGAGAAACAGGAAAAATAGTAGTTTTTTTTCTGCACACATGGCTTCTGAAAATAGCTTTGTGTAAGCATCTATTCCACGCTTTGATGGTCACTATGACCATTGGAGCATGCTCATGGAGAACTTCTTGAGGTCCAAAGAATATTGGACGGTTGTTGTTTCTGGAGTAGCAGAAACAGCAGCAGGTGTTACGCTTGTTTCTGGAGTAGCAGAAACAACAGCAGGTGTTACGCCGACAGATGCGCAAAAGACAGAGCTTGAAGGGCTGAAGTTAAAGGATCTTAAAGCAAAAAATTATCTCTTCCAAGCTATTGATCGCTCAATTTTGGAAACCATTCTGTGCAAGGACACCGCAAAGCATATTTGGGATTCCATGAAGAAGAAATACCAAGTGTCGCACCTCGAAAAAATGGGGATACGACTACAAAGCGAAGCGTGATCGCACGCTCGCAATGATGGACTGAACAGAGTCGCCACCGAACTTTATTTATTCCTAAAAAGGAAAGGGGAAATATCGATAAAACCCAAGACAAATGAAAGGATAAGATATGGTCATTGTAACACCCTTCTAAAATACCCCAAATATTTAATTAAAATAGCAAAATATCAATCAGAGTAATTATGCCCTGAAGGGTGTCACACAATCATTTCACACCAATCATCAAAATATCCTGTCATGCTCATTTATTTAATTAAAATAAGACACTTTTGCATAATTCACAGCGGATACGAAATAACAACATTCAAATCATGTACTACATTACATGTAAAGTTGTTCAACAACCAAAAGAAAACATAGTAAAACATCCCATCCCGATGTTACATCTACCAGAGCATGACCCACTAAGGACTACACTAGACTCCCAGGACTAGCTTCTATTCAATCACTGCTCGTTACCTGAAAACATAGTTGTAAGGGTGAGTCCTTCAATCGATATAATAAGCATTATAAAATATCATGTAATGCTAAGTAATATAACACATATCATTACCCTAATCAGATTACACATATCCAGCAACGGCAATATCAACTCATAATCATCACCATCATCATACTCAAACTCAAAACAACCATAAAACACACGTATAATATTGGAATACATCCATTCATATTATACGCCATACATACATACGTTATGCAATGAGACTCCATGCATGCGGTACCGACTATTCGTAAACATATAGTTCAACCTCACCGACCAAATCCAGGTACGGCTACCAAGCTCACTAGTCCCACTCATTTGAGACCTAGTGACTCACATCACTAATTCCTCACCATGGGAATTAGCTACCACCCCAAGGGCTATGCTATGCACGCTAAATCACCTAGCATGCAAACATCAACAACAATCCACAATAACTCATCACTAATTCCTCACCATGGGAATTAGCTACCACCATAAAGGCCACAACATGCATGCTAATCACCTAGCAATGCTACATCATCAACAACAATTCAAGAATAGATATATGCTCACACTCTAAGCCATAAAACAGTCTATTCACCAATGCACACATAACTGATACATTCACAGCATCACGCATACTATCACACATCAGCAGTATTTTATCACATAAGCATATCATATCATGCCAAATAACAACCACAGTATTAGCACACTCTACTAATACCTATGCTACTCAAAACAACGGGAAATGATCCCTAATATATCATACATCATCTGCATTACGTTACTCAGCTGAACAGTTAAAAACTGCACAACAACAGCTCAGGAAAATCACAATCCTGCCCATACGCGTATTGCCTAACCCCATACGCGTATGGCCCATCTCCTGACAAAATCCCATACGCGTAACACCATCACATATGCGTATGCTACGCGTACCACTTCCCCATACGCGTACCAACAGAGACCAATCTACGTTCAAAACATCATCTTCCTCATCCATACGCGTATTGCCTAGTGCCATACGCGTACCATGCCATCTCATACGCGTATTGCCTAGTGCCATACGCGTATGACCAGAACCCAGACTTCCAGATCTGCTATGGCTTTCTCTGCTACGAGATCTATCCAATTCAACCTTCCACAGTCCAATTTTTCACAAAAATCGTTCATATCATCTAACACGAATCATAACCTATTCGATCTCACAATTTCTAACACTATTGCATCTAATTCCTACGAATTTCCTTCAATTTTAATCCAGATTCGTTCATCCCAAAAGTTCACAATTTTCAGCATAATTATTCCAATCAGAGGTAAATCAATGGTTTATCACTACCCATGACATATTATCCCATAATACCCATTAATCGACGATAAACCCCCCCTTACCTGAGTTAATCCGGCAAATCTCCGAGCTTCAAGCTTTTCCTTCCTTCAACCCTTGTTCTCTGGCTTTCTTTGCCCTTTTCCACTTTTCTGCCTCTTTTCCCTTTTCACGTGAAAATAACTCTTTTTACCAAATGGAACCTTTTTACTGATTTCTACTTTTATTCCAATAATAACAATAAAAATAATCCCAATAATAATAATCCCAATAATATTCCAATAATTATTATTCCAATAATAATAATAATTCTAATTATTTAATTAAATTAATAAATATATTATTAACTCAATTTAAATAATTATCTTATTTTATCGGGGTGTTACAACTCTCCCCCACTAAAAGAGTTTTCGTCCTCGAAAACATACCTCAAGTGAATAACTCAGGATAAGACTCCTTCATCTGACTCTCAAGTTCCCAAGTCACATTGCCACCTGCTGGTCCTCCCCAAGCTACCTTTACCAAAGCAATCTCTTTACCCCGTAACTGCTTCAACTCTCGATCCTCAATCCTCATAGGTGATGTTTCAATAGTCAGGTTATCTCTCACCTGGACATCATCTACTTGGACCACATGCGACGGATCAGGAATGTACCTCCTCAACTGAGACACATGAAAAACCTCATGCAAATTCGCAAGTGACGGCGGTAAGGCGATACGATAGGCTACCTCCCCTATCCTCTCCAAAATCTGGTAAGGACCAATAAATCGAGGTGTCAACTTCTTCGACTTCAAAGCTCGACCAACCCCAGTTATCGGAGTAACCCGAAGAAACACATGATCTCCCTCTTGGAACTCAAGTGACTTCCTCCTCTTGTCGTGATAACTCTTCTGACGACTCTGAGCAATTCTCATCTTCTCCTGAATCATCTTAATCTTTTCCGTGGTTTGTTGAACAATCTCCGGTCCAACCACAACACTCTCACCGGACTCATACCAACATAAAGGTGTCCGACATCTCCTACCATACAAAGCTTCAAACGGTGCCATACCAATGCTCGAATGAAAACTATTGTTGTAGGTAAACTCAATCAAAGGCAAATAACAATCCCAAGCACCTCCCTTTTCCAAAACACAAGCCCTCAAAAGATCCTCTAGTGACTGAATCGTCCTCTCAGTCTGACCATCAGTCTGCGGATGATATGCAGAACTCAATCTCAGCTTAGTTCCCAAAGCCCTCTGCAAACCTTCCCAGAACTTCGATGTAAATCTAGGATCTCTGTCCGAAACAATACTCGACGGAATACCATGCAAACTTACAATCTTCTCAATATACAACTCAGCTAATCTCTCTAACGGATAATCCATTCTGATCGGAATGAAATGAGCCGATTTCGTCAATCTGTCAACAATCACCCAAATGGCTTCAAAATTCTTACTTGTCCTCGGTAAACCCGAAACAAAATCCATACTGATACTATCCCACTTCCACTCTGGAATCGCCAACGGTTGCATTAGCCCAGACGGCTTCTGATGCTCAATCTTTGACTTCTGACAAGTCAAACAAGAATAAACAAAACTCGCAATTTCTCTTTTCATTCCCGGCCACCAAAATAACTTTTTCAAATCATGATACATCTTCGTAGCTCCCGGATGAATACTCAAGCCACTACGATGTCCTTCCTCAAGAATACTCTTCTTCAGTTCGGTAACATCCGGAATACATACCCGATTACCAAATTTCAAAACACCATTCTCATCAACTCTGAATTCACCACCTTGACCTTGATTCACTAGAGTCAACTTATCAACCAAAAGCACATCGGATTTCTGACCCTCTCTAATCTCATCCAGAATACCACTCGTTAACTTCAACATTCCCAATTTAACACTATTGTGAGTACTCTCACACACCAAACTCAAGTCTCTAAACTGCTTAATTAAATCCAATTCCTTAACCATTAACATAGACATATGCAATGATTTCCGACTCAATGCATCAGCCACTACGTTTGCTTTACCCGGATGGTAATTCAAACCAAAGTCATAATCCTTCAAAAACTCTAACCATCTCCTCTGTCTCATATTCAGCTCTTTCTGATCAAACAAATACCTTAAACTTTTATGGTCACTGAAAACCTCAAATCTTGACCCGTACAAGTAATGCCTCCATAACTTCAGAACAAATACCACAGCTGCCAACTCTAAATCGTGTGTCGGATAGTTCCTCTCATGAACCCTCAGCTGTCTCGAAGCATAAGCTATAACCTGCTTATTCTGCATCAACACACCACCCAAACCCAACAATGAAGCATCACAGTAAACCTCAAATGGTTCCGACGGACTCGGTAATATCAGAATAGGAGCAGTAGTTAACCTTCTCTTTAACTCTTGAAAACCTTCTTCACACTTTGAGTCCCAAACAAACGCTTGCCCCTTTCTGGTCAACATCGTCAACGGTAATGCCAACTTAGAAAATCCTTCAATGAACTTCCTATAATAACCTGCAAGTCCAAGAAAACTTCTTATCTCAGAAACCGACTTCGGAGCTTCCCACTTAGATACCGCTTCTATCTTAGAAGGATCAACAGCAACACCACCTCTTGAAATCACATGACCAAGAAAACTAACCTCTTCTAACCAAAATTCACACTTAGACAGTTTAGCAAATAACTTCTTTTCTCGCAGAACTCCCAAAACCACTCTCAAATGTTCAGCATGCTCTTCTTCAGATTTCGAATACACCAAAATATCGTCAATAAACACCACAACAAACTGATCTAGGTACGGATGGAAAATCCTATTCATATACTCCATAAATACTCCAGGCGCATTAGTCACACCAAAAGGCATTACAGAATATTCATAATGTCCATACCTTGTTCTGAAAGCAGTCTTCTGAATATCCTCAGTTTTCACACGTATCTGATGATATCCCGACCTCAAATCTATTTTGCTGAACACTCTCGCACCAACCAACTGATCCATCAAATCATCAATCCTCGGCAAAGGATACCGATTCTTGATCGTCACTTTATTCAGTTGCCTGTAGTCCACACACAACCTCATAGTACCTTCTTTCTTCTTAACCAATAACACTGGTGCACCCCACGGTGACACACTCGGACGAATAAATTTCTTATCCAACAGATCTTCTAACTGACTCTTCAATTCAGTTAACTCAACAGCAGACATACGGTACGGAGCCATCGATATCGGCCTAGTACCAGGTACCAAATCAATCGAGAACTCAACCTCACGCTCTGGCGGTAATTCATTCACTTCTTCAGGAAACACATCAGGAAAATCACACACCACAGCTAGATCGCAAATCACCAGTTTATCTTTAGCCTCCAAAGTCGCTAACAGCATAAACAACTCTGCCCCATCTGCTACTGCCTCATTCACCTGCCTCGCTGATAGAAACAAACTCTTTCCTTCCTCACTCTCAGAAAAGATCACAGTCTTATCAAAACAGTTGATAGAAACTCGGTTAAACACCAACCAGTTCATACCCAAGATAACATCAATCTGCACTAGTGGAAGACACACTAGGTCCATCCCGAAGTCTCTACCAAAAATACTCAAAGGACAATTTAAACAAACTGAAGTAGTAGTCACTGAACCCTTCGCAGGAGTATCAATCACCATACTACCAAGCATCTCAGATATTTCTAACTTAAGTTTCACAGCACAATCCAAAGATATAAAGCAATGAGTCGCACCGGTGTCAATAATAGCTACAAGAGGAAAGCCATTAATATAACACGTACCTCGGATCAAACGATCATCTGCAGAAGTCTCAGAACCCGATAAAGCAAAGACCTTGCCTCCCGACTGATTCTCTCTCTTCGGCTTAGGACACTGTGGGCTAATATGACCCACCTCTCCACAGTTGAAACAAGTCATAGTCTTCAACCGGCACTCTGCAGCCAAGTGACCACCTTTGCCACACTTGAAACACTTCTTCTCAGCACTGGTACACTCATGGAAACGATGTCCAGCCTGACCACATCTGTAACACTTAGCAGGGGCACTGGAGTCTCCCCCACTAGGCCTCTTCATCCCACTCTGTCTCTGGAAACCTTTGCCAGCTGCATACGGTTTCCCACGATCATTCTAATTCTTGCCTTTCCTATCAACCCTCTGCTGATAGCTCTCTGCTCTAGCCTTGGAATCCTGTTCAAAAATCCTGCAACAGTCAACCAAATCAGAAAACACTCTAATCCGCTGATACCCAATAGCCTGCTTAATCTCGGGACGCAACCCGTTCTCAAACTTCACACATTTTGAAAATTCCCCAGTAGCCTCGTTATAGGGAGTATAATACTTTGACAGCTCTGTGAACTTAGCAGCATACTCAGTAACAGACCTGTTACCCTGTTTCAATTCTAAGAACTCTATCTCTTTCTTTCCTCTGACATCCTCTGGAAAGTACTTCCTCAGGAATCTCTCTCTGAACACAGCCCAAGTGATCTCAGCATTCCCAGCAGATTCCAACTCAGTGCGGGTAGCAACCCACCAATCATCTGCTTCCTCTGACAGCATATGCGTACCGAACCTGACCTTCTGGTTATCGGCACACTCAGTCACTCGGAAGATCCTCTCGATCTCCTTCAACCACTTCTGAGCACCATCTGGATCGTATGCTCCCTTGAACATTGGAGGATTGTTCTTCTGGAATTCACTCAGTTGACGAGCAGTTCCCATTCCCACAACATTCGGATTCCCTCCAAGTACTCCAGCTAGCATACCCAGAGCCTCAGCAATCGCAGCATCATCTCTGCCTCTTCCAGCCATCTCTATTCTGAAAACCCAACAAGCTAAACAATAAGTACTGATAGGGTTACACAACACCTATCCCGTATAGGGGAACAGAATAATTACGACTCGACTCGACCGACTATGCTCTGATACCACTAATGTAACACCCTTCTAAAATACCCCAAATATTTAATTAAAATAGCAAAATATCAATCAGAGTAATTATGCCCTGAAGGGTGTCACACAATCATTTCACACCAATCATCAAAATATCCTGTCATGCTCATTTATTTAATTAAAATAAGACACTTTTGCATAATTCACAGCGGATACGAAATAACAACATTCAAATCATGTACTACATTACATGTAAAGTTGTTCAACAACCAAAAGAAAACATAGTAAAACATCCCATCCCGATGTTACATCTACCAGAGCATGACCCACTAAGGACTACACTAGACTCCCAGGACTAGCTTCTATTCAATCACTGCTCGTTACCTGAAAACATAGTTGTAAGGGTGAGTCCTTCAATCGATATAATAAGCATTATAAAATATCATGTAATGCTAAGTAATATAACACATATCATTACCCTAATCAGATTACACATATCCAGCAACGGCAATATCAACTCATAATCATCACCATCATCATACTCAAACTCAAAACAACCATAAAACACACGTATAATATTGGAATACATCCATTCATATTATACGCCATACATACATACGTTATGCAATGAGACTCCATGCATGCGGTACCGACTATTCGTAAACATATAGTTCAACCTCACCGACCAAATCCAGGTACGGCTACCAAGCTCACTAGTCCCACTCATTTGAGACCTAGTGACTCACATCACTAATTCCTCACCATGGGAATTAGCTACCACCCCAAGGGCTATGCTATGCACGCTAAATCACCTAGCATGCAAACATCAACAACAATCCACAATAACTCATCACTAATTCCTCACCATGGGAATTAGCTACCACCATAAAGGCCACAACATGCATGCTAATCACCTAGCAATGCTACATCATCAACAACAATTCAAGAATAGATATATGCTCACACTCTAAGCCATAAAACAGTCTATTCACCAATGCACACATAACTGATACATTCACAGCATCACGCATACTATCACACATCAGCAGTATTTTATCACATAAGCATATCATATCATGCCAAATAACAACCACAGTATTAGCACACTCTACTAATACCTATGCTACTCAAAACAACGGGAAATGATCCCTAATATATCATACATCATCTGCATTACGTTACTCAGCTGAACAGTTAAAAACTGCACAACAACAGCTCAGGAAAATCACAATCCTGCCCATACGCGTATTGCCTAACCCCATACGCGTATGGCCCATCTCCTGACAAAATCCCATACGCGTAACACCATCACATACGCGTATGCTACGCGTACCACTTCCCCATACGCGTACCAACAGAGACCAATCTACGTTCAAAACATCATCTTCCTCATCCATACGCGTATTGCCTAGTGCCATACGCGTACCATGCCATCTCATACGCGTATTGCCTAGTGCCATACGCGTATGACCAGAACCCAGACTTCCAGATCTGCTATGGCTTTCTCTGCTACGAGATCTATCCAATTCAACCTTCCACAGTCCAATTTTTCACAAAAATCGTTCATATCATCTAACACGAATCATAACCTATTCGATCTCACAATTTCTAACACTATTGCATCTAATTCCTACGAATTTCCTTCAATTTTAATCCAGATTCGTTCATCCCAAAAGTTCACAATTTTCAGCATAATTATTCCAATCAGAGGTAAATCAATGGTTTATCACTACCCATGACATATTATCCCATAATACCCATTAATCGACGATAAACCCCCCTTACCTGAGTTAATCTGGCAAATCTCTGAGCTTCAAGCTTTTCCTTCCTTCAACCCTTGTTCTCTGGCTTTCTTTGCCCTTTTCCACTTTTCTGCCTCTTTTCCCTTTTCACGTGAAAATAACTCTTTTTACCAAATGGAACCTTTTTACTGATTTCTACTTTTATTCCAATAATAACAATAAAAATAATCCCAATAATAATAATCCCAATAATATTCCAATAATTATTATTCCAATAATAATAATAATTCCAATTATTTAATTAAATTAATAAATATATTATTAACTCAATTTAAATAATTATCTTATTTTATCGGGGTGTTACAGTCATCGCAACCAATATCAGGGTTCGGGAGTCGATTACGCAAGGGGAAGGTATTAGCACCCCTCACGTCCGTTGTACTCAACGGGAACCATTAGGTCAGTTGTGTGCGTTAATGTTAGTTTGAAATATTAGGCTTTTCAAATTATTAAGTGGGAAAGAAAGAGTAAAAGAGAGGAAAATGTTTTTGGATTTTTTAACGAAGGACTAAACCTAAGTTTTTTATTAGTGGGCCTGACAAGATTTACGAATCCTGCTCCTACGTATCTCAAAAGAGAAATCAAGGCTTACGTAGTTCTGGGTAGAAAAATGTTTGTTTGTTGGTCGATTTTAGCGAAAGCTATACTGTATTAATCGACGAAAACATCGTTTTACCCAAAACAGATGAGGAGTGGACGCATACCACGCATCGAACGGATTTACGAATCTACATTCGGAAAGCGTCACTTATCTCTACTCAACAATCGTGGCCGAAACATTGTTTTGTATCACTTAAGACAATATATCTTTCATTTATGAAAAAGGTTTTTGATTAATCGCACGGCGGCGAGAAAGAGTTTGATTGGTTGGATGTATTTTTGAGTGATGGCGAGAACTTGGATGAGCGAGATATACATCTCGAATCCTAGTCTCAGGAGTGCACGGTATACACCATGTTCCATTTCCATCTTTATTGAAAGCATATTAAGGTAGGAATTAGGTATTTTGAAGTTTGAAAGACGAGTACTTATGACCTACAAGCTCTTACAGCTTGGGTCTAGTACTCGGGACTACGTCTGGACATTCCACCCAGGCAGTCTGTTTCTTTCCCATTATTGCTAAGAAAATGATTCGAATATTTATGAACGTTTTGGAGAGAAGACGAATATTTATGGCTTGCAAGCTCTTACAGCTTGAGCCTAATATTCGGGATTACGACTGGACATTCCATCCATGTAACCTTTTTCTTCACGTTTTATTTAGAAAATGATTTGAATATTAGAGTGTTAAAGAGAAGACGAATATTTATGGCTTGCAAGCTCTTACAGCTTGAGCCTAATATTCGGGATTACGACTGGATATTCCCTCTAGGTAATCTTTTTCTTCCAACTTTATTAAGAAAATGGTTTAGATATTCATAACTATTTTGGAGAGAAGACGAATATTTATGGCTTGCAAGCTCTTACAGCTTGAGCCTAATATTCGGGATTGCGACTGGACATTCCATCCAGGTAATCTTTTTCTTCACGTTTTATTTAGAAAACAATTTGAATATTAAATTAAAACAATTAAAGTACCGAGGTTTGAAATTATTGAAAGTTAAGTTCATTGTAAGAAGGCCCAAGAGTAAGCTATGTGAGGTTGATGGCGATGCTTAAAAGCAATCGACTTACAAGGGTATGAAAATTGGCTCGACATTGAATCGAGAAATATGATTTTAATAGTTTTAAAATGGTTTTGAATGAATGATGAAATTAATAAAAAAACAGATTTGTGTTATTAGATAATAATGAAACCATGAGTATAATAAAACATAAACATAAAAAATGTTAAAAGAAATAAAATGCTAAAAGAAAATAAAATGCTAAAGGGAAAAAATGCTATATATGAGTATTGAACCCTCTCCACTTAAGATTATGAAACTACCCCCCTCTCCACTAGGCTACATGTGATTAGTTGTTACTTTAATAGCGACTCGAATATATAAAAAAAAAAAAGAGAAACCAAAAAGAATAAAAGAATGAGGAAAATCAGAGGACATGGGCCATATGTGTTTGGGCCGAGTTAGTGACCACCTTCTCCAACTGTTGACCCAAACACGAAAATGATGAAGGGAAACCAAAAGGATACAACCTGGCTGTATGGTTGTCTTGGTTCTAGCAAAAGGATGCTAATAATCATGACTGACATATAATAAGTGTTGGGGAACACGCAAAAATGAAAAGGCAATGCATTGGAGATGGAAAGCTTTAATATGCACCTTTCCAACAACTTAAGTCATTTAATAAACCAAATAAATACAGCAGCATGGGAATAAACAAATAGGAGAGATGATAAAGCCCACAAAGAACGCTCATCTGCCATTTCAGAAAACCGTCTCTATTTCTTTATCCCAAATATACCTTTTCCCATTTTGAACATACAATAAAAAAACATTTAAGAAAAACAAAAATGAGATAACCCCACAAACACACGCAGATGATGATAAAGCTAGACCAAGCGGAAACTTGAAGGAAACCAAACCGCCATGCAAATAACTTCCTCAGAATGATGCAAAGCGAGACCGAAGCATGGATTAGAAACAAAGCTCGTAAGTGAAACTAACCAGTTGCAGCGAAGTCGACCAACGGATGTAAAGAGCAATTTTGGATTCCCCTGTAGAACGTTAGCTGTTTCGGCTGCTCAACTTCAACTTGTATGAATCCTTCGACGACGTTCCGATGAATCCTTCCTGTTTTCTCTGAGGAAAGGTACAGATTCTAGCTTATCTCCTCCGTCCCTTCCTTTGATTTCGTTACGGCTTTGATGTTCTTGCCTCCTTGCCTTTAAAAGTTCTTAGGGATTTTTGGATGCCAAATCGTATTGAAATTTTTTAGGTTTTTTTTTCTTTTGAACAGTAGCCGCTCTTTTTTCTCAAATTTTCGTCAAAAATCCTCTCTCTTCACTGATTCGCCTCTCCTTTTTATATTTGCAGATTAGGGTTTTCAGTTTGGTATCCAAAGGTTTAAAAGAGGAATTTCCTGGAAGTGTTTTTTTTGGTGCTCAGGATTGGATCGCCCTGCTTGATGCTAGATTTGGAACAGGTAATCTGAGCTCAAACTTTCTCTTTGAATTTTGTTTCTATTCCAATTTGGGAATATTTCTTGAATTACTGCCTTGGCTAATTAGTTTGTGTTTTTTGTTACTGCAGTGAAATGGTGAAAACGTGAGGAGCTTGGTTTTCACGGTGGTCAACGTATCTAATGCATGCTGAGTTCCAAGTGTGAGTGTGTTTCAACTGCGTGTTAACATCAGCAACAAAAACCTCACTCTTTTTGACACTTGAGGTGGTTATAGAAACTCCATTGGGCGAATAAGTAGTGAGAGTGAACTTCTGGTCAGTGTTGTAATTGAGCCGACGGTTTCATTAGGCGAACTGGTTGCCGCAACAGTAGCAGCAACTTGAGGTTGATATCTTCTTGATTGTCGTAATGAATCTTTGCAGGTTTTGAACGGAGGTTGAGTTGTAAATTGGTTAGAAATTCAATTGTTCATTCGGTTAGAAGTTGAGAAGTGGTTTTGATAATGACCAATGTAATTAATTTTTGCAGGTTATGGCTTAGATTCATATACTTAATACTTTCAGATATTTGCGGAAGCAATTTGCCGGAATCGGAACTCAGCAGCATGTTATCACTTAAATCAACATAGCTAGCACTTGATAAAAGCATGAATTCAAGATCTAAAGTACCGTCGAGCATATTCCCGTGAAAGTCAAGTTTATCAAGGTTGGAAATAAGCACGAAACCTCTGGGAATTTTTCAGTGAAGCCATTACGAGACACAATAAGAGATACAAAACTACCCAGCTTAGTCAACGATTGCGGAAGTGCTCCGGAAAGGGCGTTGCGGCTCAAGTCTAAAGATTTGATGGAGGACATCTCTGAAATAGAATTCGGAATTGGACCGGAAAAGTTATTTCCAGCTAATGACAGATTCTGCAAGCTATCAAATTTACCGATTCCATCCGATAAGGACGAGGAAAAGAGGTTATTAGAAATATCAAGAAACTCAGGTGCCAGGGTAACATGTACACGGACCGGTTGAACACGACCTTGGATTGAACCATCTTTGACGGTTTTTACTTTCATCAAATAGCTTTGCCACTGGTATCTCACCAATGTTGTTTAAAGGTTTCATTTTGGATTTGTATTCTAGTTCCTGAATGATTTCTTGAATAACATAATAACTGCCGCGAACCCTTTTTTTTGGGTATGTTTTATTGCAGGGAGTTTTCCAGCATTCTCGGATGGATACCATAGCTCTCCGTTCATGTTTCGGAACCCTCTGTCCTCTCTTCCAGCGGATATCTGAAGTTTCTGAAGGAACACAAGCAGCAACATGTTACCATCCACGCCACTGATACTTTGATGATCCAACCGAATCACAAATCTCAATGGACAAGTGATCGCATTTGGGAGTTACGTTTGAGAATTGAGCGGAGGGAGGAGCATGAGATGAGAAGCTTCAGAATTCAGTATGGCAGGTCCGGTGCTGGCATTGGCATATCGTGACAGTGCATATAGATCTGCTGCCAAAGCCTCCAAGCGAGGATCAAGTATTGGAGGATACTTCAATTTTGTGGTGTTAAATTATTCGAAGCCAATGCGCTTGAAGGTTTTATGGCACTTCTATGAGGATTTGCGGCTTTTCTCTTTTTTTACGGAATACACTGTGATATTTTCTTTGTGTGTATCATGCAGGTATTTTACAGGAACTCAAACTTTAGAACCGTCTCCTGGAGCATAAGCTGAGCGCCTTGATCGAGCCTGCTGTTGAGTTGGCTGCAGTTTTGGACGGAGTGCTTCAGGTGGTCCTTTAGGCTTTTTGTGCTCCTTGCTTCCCAAAAGCCCAATCAGCAGAATCAAAATAAGCACGTTCATGATCCTTGGATATTAGTGGAGGCTTCCTTGGCAATCTCCCTCCGTACTTTTTCCTTACAGCGTTTTCCTCTTGTAATAAAGATTCGAGTGCCAACTGTTTTTCTTGTAAATTAAGTATGCCTTGGACAAACTTATGTTTCGGCGAAGAACACACAATGTAAATTGATATTCTTGCAGAGCTTAGCCTTAAATTGATCAGGAGTAAATTCGAAACGAGTTAGTATCTCACCATTTCCCTTTTGTAGGCATAATTATATCACAACTGATATGCTGAAAAGCTGGTAACTTATTAGGAAGTTTCCCTCATAATCTGAGATATATATTCCTTGACCTTGTTGTTGATGGGTCCATCTAAAGCTCTCTCGGCAAGCTCATAATATATGGTATTGCCGTCAGGACCATGAACTTTGTCCTTCTGTAAATACCTTTGCTGAACAAGAAGTTCCAAGGCTTGCTTAATGTTTCCAAGAACAGGATGATTTGCTTCATTGTCATTCAAACTCATCCTATTTAACTGGCTCCACAGACTTTCTTCTGGAATTTTGCCGCCAGCAAGATGTACAATACTAATTATGACAAACGTGAAACCAGACACGTATGCTGTATTCGCATCCACAACATGTTTTTCATATAAATCAGAGGGAAGTTGGCTAATGAGAATATATGATTTTGCATCCGCACCACTTTGTGAAGCACATGTCTGGGCTTTAGATGATGGGATAGACCTTGAAAGCAATCTCATTTCATAACCAAACACGGCAGAAAGCTTGTCCTTAACCTCATTGATGACAAAAGTAGGAAGATTCCTCTGATGATAATTCTTGGTAATAAGTTGAGTGAATGGATGTGGCAAAAATGAATGAAGTAATAAAAATATGAATGAGTATGTGTACGAATGAAGGGAAGCTTTTCAATGTGAATGAAAAATGTGAATGCAAATTTGAACATGATATATAGAAATAGGAGATGGAATATAGATGGACTCTCCTTGAATTAAGATTGAAAGGGAAAATGACGTAATTGAAATATGAATGATTATGTAGAATTCCTTCAATATTAATGGATTTCCTTCTCTTTTTCTTTAAGGTGAATGAAGCAAATATGAATGTAAATTTGAAACGTGAAAAATGTAAGAAATAATAAAATAAATAAAAAATAAAAATAAAAATAGATATGAAATAGTAAATATGATCATGAATGAAGGATATGAAGGTGAGTGAAGAAAGAATGCAAACGAGAGTGATTGATGGGAAGAAAATTTCAGGGCCAAAATCGGGGTATGACACCAAGGTACAACAAGAACAAAGAGGCAGCAGCTTCAAGCACTTCGTTCAGAGTTCGAATTACTTCGAATGAAATCAGGAGAGTCAGTTACCAACTACCTTTCAAGAATGATGGCTATTGTTAACAAGATGCGGATTCATGGAGACAAGACAACAGATGTCACCGTTGTTGAGAAGATTCTTCGATCCTTGACACCAAAATTTAATTTTGTTGTCTGTTCGATAGAAGAAGCTAATGATGTTGATGAACTTTCAATTGATGAATTGCAAAGTTCCTTGTTGGTTCATGAACAAAAAATTAACCAACAGGAAAAAGAAGAGCAAGCATTGAAGACCTTATCAGAAAATCACTTCATACCTAGTAGAGCCGATAGAGGACGGGGAAAAGGTAGAGGTCGAAATAGAGGAGTCAGAAACAACAATGATCGTGGGAACCAACAGCAAAATCATCATCAAGAGAGTCAATTTCAAGGAAGAGGCAGAGGACGCGGAGGCCACCACTCAATAACTTATCGATCAAAGTCAGCAGACAAGTCCAATGTTGAATGTTTCAGATGTCATAGGTATGGTCATTATAAATCAGAATGTCAAACTGATTTGAATAAACAAAGTGGAGATCAAACTAACTTTGCAGAAAAGGAAGAATAGGTGTCTCTTTTGATGGTGTGTCACGTGAAGGAAGAAACTCAACAAAACATGTGGTATTTAGACACTGGCTGCAGCAACCACATGTGTGGAGAGAAGGAGGCATTTTCTGACTTGGATGAATCCTTTCGCAGCTCTGTTAAGTTTGGTGACAACTCCAAAATTTCGGTTATGGGAAAAGGAAAGGTAACAATCCAAACCAAAGGAAATTCCACCCACACTATCACTAATGTTCTTTTTGTGCCTGATTTAAAAACCAACTTGCTTAGTGTGGGTCAGTTACAAGAAAAAGGATACGAGATTTTTATCAAAGATGGAGTATGTCAGATTCAAGATGCAAAGTTGGGCTTAATTGCTCAAGTTAACATGACGGCGAATCGTATGTTCCCACTTTATCTCCACAACACAGCTCATTCGTGCCTCTCGACAAAATTAGAAGATGAGGCATGGCTATGGCACTTTCGCTATGGGCATCTAAGTTTTGGCGGATTGAAAACACTACAACAAAAAGGCATGGTGACGGGGCTTCCTCAAATTACAGCTTCTTCTCAAGTTTGTGAAGAATGTGTTGTTAGCAAACAACACCTAAGCAATTCCCACAAGGAAAATCTTGGAGAGCGAAGAAAACATTAGAGCTTGTTCATTCCGATATTTGTGGGCCAATAACACCACATTCTAATGGAGGTAAAAGATATATAATTACTTTCATTGATGATTATAGTCGTAGGATTTGGGTTTATTTTTTGCAAGAAAAATCTGAAGCCTTTGTAGCTTTTAAAAGCTATAAAGCGCTTGTTGAGAAAGAAGTTGGCAACCCAATAAAAGTTCTTCGCACGGATCGTGGCGGAGAATATAACTCACATGAATTTGCAAATTTTTGTGAGAACCATGGAATCAAGAGACAACTTACAGCAGCTTATACACCGCAACAAAATGGTGTATGCGAGAGGAAAAACCGCACTATTATGAATATGGTGCGTAGTCTTTTGACAACAAGTGGCATTCCAAAAAATTTCTGGCCTGAAGCAGTTAATTGGAGCACTCATTTATTGAACAGAAGTCCTACACTTGCTGTTAAAAATCTGACACCAGAGGAAGCATGGAGCGGAAGGAAACCTATTGTAGATTATTTCCGAAATTTTGGGTGTATTGCCTATGCCCATATTCCATATGAGAAGAGGAGGAAGTTAGACAACAAGGGAGAAACATGTATTTTTCTTGGTGTTAGTGATAAGTCAAAAGCTTATAAACTATACAATCCGAGCACCATGAAAATTGTCATCAGCCGTGATGTGGTATTTGATGAAAAATGCACTTGGTCATGGAATCAAAATGGTGTTAAAGAAAGTATTCCAGCTGATTTTGATGATGAGGAGAAAGTGCAACAACCTATGGAAAAAGAGCAAGAAGATGAAGTCACTCAAATAGTTCCAACTGATCAAAGCCCACTTACAGCTGAATCACAAAGACCTCAACGTGTTCGAAGGAGACCAACATGGATGATTGATTATGAGGTAACTGGAGTTGACCAAGGTGACGACCCACTTACACACTTTGCTCTATTTTCAGATTGTGATCCTACCGTCTTTGAAGTGGCTGTCAAAGAACCAAAATGGAGAAAGGCTATGGATGCTGAAATTACAACCATTGAAAGAAATGACACATGGGAGCTATGTGATCTTCCAAAAGGGCAGAAGACAATTGGTGTAAAGTGGGTTTACAAGACAAAGCTGAAGGAGAATGGTGAGGTTGACAAACACAAGGCGCGCTTGGTAGCTAAGGGCTACAAGCAGGAGTTTGGTGTTGATTATAAAGAAGTTTTTGCTCCTGTTGCAAGGCATGATACAATCAGATTGGTGATTGCTATGGCAGCTCAAAACTCATGGCCTATCTTCCAGTTGGACGTGAAATCAGCATTCCTCCATGGAGATTTGCGAGAAGAGGTATTTATCGATCAACCTCCTGGTTATGTAAAGCTTGGCAATGAGCACAAAGTGTATAAGTTAAAGAAACCTCTATATGGGTTAAAACAAGCTCCACGAGCTTGGTATAATCGTATAGAAACCTATTTTTTGAAGGAAGGATTTCAAAAATGTCCTTATGAACATACACTTTTTACAAAGACTGAAGATGGAGGGAAAATGCTCATTGTTTGCTTATATGTAGATGATTTGATCTACACTGGAAATAATACAGCCATGTTTGGAAGTTTTAAGAAATCCATGATGGCTGAATTTGAGATGTCTGATCTTGGCATGATGCATTACTTTCTTGGCATTGAAGTGGTGCAATCTTCTACTGGAATTTTCATTTCTCAAAAGAAGTATGTGCAGGAAATCTTGAACAGGTTTCAAATGAAGGATTGTAATCCTGTAAATACTCCATCTGAGTTTGGTATGAAGTTAAACAAAGATGATGGCGGAAAGAAGGTTGATGACACTATTTACAAACAAGACCTTCTAATCCCCATTGTATTTGACAGCAACAAGACCTGATATAATGCATGTTGTAAGTGTGATTAGCAGGTACATGGGATGTCCCACAGAGATTCATCTCTTGGCTGCAAAAAGAATTTTTCGTTATTTGCAAGGAACTAAGGACAATGGGCTGTTCTACAAAAGTGGAGAAAAGTCAGATTTGTTTGGGTTTACGGATAGTGATTATGCAGGAGATTCGGATGATCGAAAAAGCACATCTGGGTATGTTTTCAAGATGGGGACAAGAGTTGTTTCATGGTCATCAAAGAAACAACCTATTGTCACATTATCATCCACTGAAGCTGAATTTGTTGCTGCAACAGCTTGTGCTTGTCAAGCTATATGGCTAAAGAAAATTCTTAAAGAGCTGCATTTTAAGGAGGATGGACCTACTCAGATTTACTGTGACAACAGTTCAGCAATAAAGCTTTCAAAAAATCCAGTTTTACATGGTCGAAGCAAACATATAGATGTGAAGTATCATTTTCTGAGGGATCTCACAAATGATGGAGTCATTAATCTTACTTACTGCAGAAGTGAAGACCAGATAGCTGATATTCTAACCAAGTCTCTCAAGTTTCCTGCATTTCAGAAGCTCAGGAGGCTACTTGGTGTTTGTACTTCAAAGTTTTCAATTTGAGGAATGGAGTTTTAAAGCTTAACTCTCACTAAACTGAATGTGTGTCTGGAACATCAGTTTAAGGGAGGGATTGTTGAGAAAATTTAATAATTTGCACGTTTGGGTTGTCCTAGTTTTTAGGAGTATCAGTAAGTTTGTTTCAGTTTACCTAGTCAATAGGAGTTTATTTTTGAATATGTTAGATAGTGCCTATTTTCATGGTACCTTTAGTTATGTATTTGCCTATTTATTGGCTGTTAAGTTTATTAATGAAATAAGTCAGAAAATTATATTCTGTCACCTGTTGTTAACAAATTTAGACAAAACATGTCATTGATTTGTAATTGAGAGATAGTAGATTAAATATCACCAAGTTATAAAAACAAAATCGAAACATGCCATAAAACATTTGAAGCAGTGAAGTTATGGCAATGTGTCTAGGCCTCATTGTTGCCCACTTATATTATTCTCACAAGCTGCAAATATAAAATTATCTTGAACAGACGTACACATGCAAGTGTTCATAAAACAAACAGTCATGGCAACATGAAAGTTCAAACATAGAAAAAAGATAGTCATTTCATAACAATGGATTATTTACGCAACAATTATAAAAGTCGTAAAAAAATTTGTTATGCGCGTGTCGTAAGTAATGAATCCAAGTTCTCACAAGTACTTAGCTAAATACTCCCTTAAGAGGATAATTGCTCATATTAAAAACCCATATGAAAATGATTTTTTTAGAAGAGAAAAAATATTAAGCAGCTATGAACAGATTCAAAACATTAGTTGCACCTCAAATTTAATAGTTTGTTTGAACTTTGTGATAATGATTTAAGAAAATGGGCAAAGAGCCGACTCATATTCCATAAATTCAACTTTAACATAGAAACAATCACATATAAACAGTCCCATAAAATGAACAATTATCAATCACATACAATCAGTCTCATACACCGAAACAACATGATATCGTTTGATTAATATGGAACACAGAAACAAATCCAAGCAAAGAGGAACTAAAATATCAAAACACACACAGTATAATATAGTCATCAATGCCATGTCATTAGAACTAATTTTTTTTATTATAATCATCACCGCCACATATTCAAGAGTGGAGAGAACTACAAAAATCCAAAGTCTATTAAAATTAAGGGATCAGAATAATTGGTTTTGTAATACGGGAACCAATAATTTAAAACGCTAAATCTAGGAAAACCAAAAATGCATTTAAGCCTATAATTAAATATGAAGGGAGGAAATATATAAATACAATCAGTTTATTAAAGAAAGATATTATTATTTAATACTAATATAGTATAAGAAACATTTATTTATTTAGAGTGGCTCGTCATGTTCCATGTTGGAGTCGGAAATAATATAATCCCAGGTGCGGAGCTAAACCAAATTTACATGATGGGTCAAATATAAAAAAAAATATTTAATTAGTGACAAAAAATTTTAATTTAATTTCAGTTTTTATTTTAGTCTTTTATCTAATAAATGTTAATGATGATGTGACATGACATAATGACAAAAAAAACAAAATAATAAGTCAACAATTTAATTAAAAGGCTAAATTAAAACCTTATAGATAATTAAGGAATCATATCAAGACATCAACCAAATTGCTATTAAAGTGACCCTACAATTTTCATACATTTTACTATACCATACATTTCATATCGAATCTTGATTTTAATACATCATGGTGAAAATGTAACGTGGGAACTTGAGAGTCAGATGAGGGATTCATATCCAGAGTTATTTGTTTGAGGTAATTTTTGAGGACGAAAATATTTTAAGTGGGGGAGAGTTGTAACACCCCGATTTAATTTTCGTACTTCTTATTATATGTTTATTTTAATTAATTATTATTTGGTGTGATAATTAATTACATATGTGTTCGGGTGATTATTTGAATAATTGAATTTTATGAGTAGAAATGGGCTTAATTAATTAGAATGGGTGGATAAGTGGGTTAAGCCCATTATAAATTAAAAAGATAATGAGGGTTTTAGAGATTTGGGGATTTTGATTTTTGTGAAATCCTAACCTGGGTTTATATTTTAATCCATGTTCCGAAAATGCTACTGTCCAGCACGAATTTTCATCATAAAACCATATTAATCCATTATTTTTCGGAAAATAAATAGTAATACAACTTATATATATCATATAGCAACGCTTAGGATCATAGAAACAAGATTCTAAGCTCCACTAATTTTCACCAAAATCCTAAATCAACCATTTTCAAGGAAACTCAAACATGCAATTATACCCAAATCATGTTCTATACACATTCATGGAATTCAATATAGAAACATCATAGCATAAATATCAATTTTATTGATTAAAACATAAACACATGTTAGGGTTTCTCAAAAATCAAAATCCCCAAATGCTAAGTTCATTATATCTAACTCACATACATTACATACATTATACATTATGATTACCCCATAACCACTTGAAATCCCACCCTTACCTTAGTATAGATGAAATCTCTAGGTCCTTCTTCTTCTAGTTTCCTCTTCTCCTCTTTCTCTTCTCTTCTTCTCTTGTTTTACAAAACTAACTCTAATCTCTAAAACCCTTACTATCTTTTTAACTCATAATGGGTTTAAGGTTTAACCCACTTATCAAACAATTCTAATTAATTAAGCCCATTACTAGACAATTGATATTTCTCATCATAAAATTCAATTATCCAAACATATTCAAATGTAACTGATATACAAGAATAATATCAATAGTAAATTCCATATCACATGTGAGTATTTTAATAGATTGCATTCTGAACTTTGCAGAGGCTTGCAGCACTTATAAGTAGGGACATACTACCTTTAGCTCTTTGTCTAGATTTTGCATTTAAGTCCCCGCTATCTCCACACAACAATTCACAAAAACCTTATAACATTTTATGTGTAAAAGTTAAATTCAAATGCAAATTGGATGATATTTTTCTTTACCTGGATGGAGATGCTTCACTGCAGCAACTTTCAAAGCATTCCACTACACAGTCTAAGGGTGGATTCATGAAGAATGCCACCTACAAAATTGCATATCATAACTCGTATTTCAATACAAATGTATATACATACAAAAACTAAATGACCTCTTTAATGACATGGGAAGAAAAAACAATCTCATTACTTACCAACACCAATAAAACACATCACGTTCCAAATTCACCAACCAAAACATCAATGCTCTTATTTCTTGGGATTAAATAGTCAGAGAGAGAGAGAAAGGAGAAGACAGAAACAGAGACAAGGAGAAAAGAGAGGTGGGACGGCTATGGTTTTTTTTGGGAAGAGAAAAGAAGGTATTATGATAAAATATTTCATATCAATTAAAAACATTTTCAAATTAAGAGTGTCACATCAGCCAAATAAAATAGATTTTGACGAAATATAATAGAAATGAGAAATGTGACTAAGGGAACGGAATTTAAGAGACTAAAGTGAAACTTGAAATTAAGTTAAATGACCAAATAATAATGCATTAAACCTAAAAAAAAATTATGCCTCCATTAACTTAGCTTGAAAATTTCCAATTTATCAAGAGTCATTGATAATATAAATATTGTCAAATCAAAATGACCAATCATCTCAATAGCAAAATAAATATAGATACATAAATTAGTTAGTAATTTAATCAAAAAAAAATTTAAATATCTATCGGTTAAGGTTTAAAAAAACAGTACAATATGATAGGGATGTGATCTACCAACTTAGCTAAGAGTCATCTTAGTTCGTAATTTATATATCTAAGACTCAGGGTGAGCCACCATATAAATACAAATCACAAAAGAACTACAGTCAAATTTTTTAATTAAATGAATATTTTAATTTTAAACACAACAATAATATTTAAATATAGCATTTATTCTTTTTGAAGATTTTTTTTAAATAATCATCTTTTTAAAAAAAAATTCAAAAATGACCATAATTTAGAAAAATTACAAAAATGTTCAGTTTTTTGCCCTAAATTACAAATGGGCGCCATCCTAGATGGTGTCTACCCTTTAATAGGAGGGCAAGTCGCCACTAGGAGTGACGCCTACTCCTAAACGTTTTTTTTTTTGTTTTTTTTTTCTTTTTTTTTTAAATTTTTTTAAATATGTTTTTAATTATTTTATTAATTTTTTTAAATCTTTTTTAACTAATTTTAAATTTATTAATTTATGTTTATTATAAATTATATTAATTTATATTAATATATATATATATATATATATATAAATAATATTATTTACAAGATATATATATATATATATATATATATATATATATATATATATATATATTAATTTATATATATTAATTTAATTTATAACTAAATGATATTATTTATAAATTTTTGGGAGAATTAGGGTTAATCATGTTAGGGTTAATTAATCAATTATAATTAGGGTTTATTGATCGGTTATAATTAGAGTTTGGTAGTTATGACCTAATTCAAACCCTAATTCTCCCTAAGACTAATTAATCAGAATATTTTTTTTTAAATAATCATCTTTTTAAAAAAATTTCAAAAATAACCATAATTTAAAAAAAATTACAAAAATGGACACTTTTTTGCCATAAAGACACATGGGCGCTACCCTAGATGGTGCCTACCCTTTAGTTGGAGGGCAAGTCGCCACTAGGAGTGGCGCCTACTCCTAAATGTTTTTTTTTTGTTTTTTTTTTTGCTTTTTTTTTTGCTTTTTTTAAATATGTTTTTAATTATTTTTTTAAATCTTTTTAAACTTATTTTAAATTTATTAATTTATATATATATATATATATATATATATATATATATATATAAATTTATAACTAAATAATATTTTTTATATGTTATTAAAATATATTAATTTATATACATGTAAATAAATAATATTATGTATATATTTGTAAAATACACAAGATATATATATAAATATATATTAATTTATATATATTAATTTATATTAATAAACACAATATATTTATATTAAAATAATACACAAGACAAATATTATAAAGTTTAATTAAAATTCATTATTAATTTGGATTTTTTTACATATTATGCGGTCCCTGGTACGATCCGCACGGGGGAGGTCTAACTACTCGTCTAGACGGCTCACGTGGTGGTGGTGCTTCCCTATTTCCACCCCTAGTCCTAACGCGTTCCCTTGCCCTTTGCCGTTGTGGTTGGGTCGAAGTCCCTTCAATGCTGTAGGAAAGACGGGTGCCCTCTGTGCCCTCAAAGCTTTGTCTCGGTGGGACAAACTGACTCCTGTTGGATGCGCCCTCGAAATGTGGCATTTGGTAGTTGAGGGTTGAATCGGGTTGGCTAAAGAACAATGTCTGTTGTGGTGTGTACTAGTCTTGTTGGTAATCCTCTTGTATACCTATGTCGGGGCTAAGTGGAGGACTGGAAGAGCCCGGGACATCGTCGTGATGGAAGTGTTGGGATTGGTGTTGGTGGGGGGATTGAGTTTGTGGTAGGTGTTGGGACTGTTGATGGTGGTGGAAATGTTGAGGTTGGTGTTGATAATCTTCATGATATTGGGGTTGAGTTTGTGGTATGTAGTGTTGATTTGGTTGGGGGGTGGACATGTGTTATGGTGGTTGTTGTTGGTAATACGGTGGTGGTGGTTGTTGTTGGTAATACGGTGGTGATGATTGTTGTTGGTAATATGGTGGTGGTTGTTATTGTTGGTAATATTGTGGTGGTTGTTGTTGGAAATATTGTGGTGGTTGTTGTTGTTGGAAATATGGTTGTTGCATTCGGGGATCGTCCAAATAGAACGGGTCAGACACAATCATTTCTGGATTTGTATTTACTCTATACCAATCCACATATTCCCTTGTCAGCTTTATTTCGTTGGGCGCCACTGGAAATTGTAGAACATAGTGGGTACGCTCTTTCCACATTTTACGGAACTCCTTTGCAAATGCCTTCCAATTTTGGACATACCACTGGTGGCTGACTTTTTTAAGATGCCAAGGTTCCAAAGACATTGGGGGGGCTGGGATTTCTTGATGCATTCCGAATTGCAGTTTGATATGGTCACTTTGGTGCATCTCCACAGTGGTGAACCGCATGATAGCCGTTTTTGTTGTCCAAACAGCTGCATCTTCGGGGTTGGGTTGATGTTCCAATCCCAAATATGGTCTCCAAATAAACTGCAAAGAAAAAAATAAATATGTTATTTATTGAGAATGCTTGATATTAATAAATTAGTTAGAAGATGAATGATTTAGTGGCAATACATCTTGTGCTCGGAGACGATCCAAGAGTTGACGATAAAATATTATTTTATTTTTCGGGGTAAGACTGTAATCTAGTCCAGTTGCAATGAACCTAAACAAAAAAAGATAAATAATATTATTTACAAATATTTATAGAATAAATATACAAAATGAAATAACATCATAAATTTACCTAGTTGCGTAGGGGAAGGAATAAACGTTAGGATTTTCGGGGGTTAGCCTCGGTAATCTCCACCGCCCTCATGTTTGGAGCAAAAAAGCACATCCAGAAAATGTACAGTGGTCATTTTGTGCATTTTTACACAAAGAGCTATATAGGAAAGCCAATACAGCAGAACCCCAATTATACGTGCTTATTCTATCTATGTCCTCGAGCAAACTCAAGTACATAAAGTTTATGCTATTTCCTGTGCCTTCGGGAAATAGCATTTTTATTATTTAAATATAAAAAATAATTAAAAAATTATTTAATAATAATTTTAATAAGATAATTAAATTATAAAATTGTATTTAAAAAAAAACCCTTCATTAGCTCGGCCAACCATTGGCCGAGTCTATCCAACACGAATAAAACTTCACCAACTCGTCCTTTGAATGGGCGAGTCCAAAAACAAAAGCAGGGTATTCTAGATTTTTTTCTTCAAAAAAAATAAATATATATATATATATATATATATATATATATATATATATATATATATATATATATATATATTGGAAGTTTTATTTGAGATATGGGACACTTTGGTAAAAAAAAGTCGTTCCTTGAAATTTCCAGCAGGTGTGCACTTTATTTGAATTATTAAATTATGGAAAATCAGTCTCGATAAAACCTACATGGTCATGTCATCCACCCTGCAGTGACCAACTAAGTAGACTTCCTATAAGCATGATGGACTAAGAAAGTACTACTAAGATATTGTACTTGTCTGATTTAATTAAACTCCCATCTCGTAGAGAAAAGGACTCATCTGATATAATTATATTATGATAGGATTAATAATATCCATAGCAAGGACTCCTTTTTGAATAACTATGCGGAGAAACTCAGAGCTTCCCATTGACATGTGTTTGTTATAATGAATACATATAACTAATAACATCTCCTACACCATATGGTTTTTTTATTAAAAAACAAATATGTGGATAAGTAAAAAGGGTTAAGCTTCAATCACGATGACACAATCCATATATGAAAGTGAAGAAGCACGTCATGTATGTGAAAATGCATAATCAAACCGAATGAAATAACTAAAATCATCTAAAAATGTAGAACTTAATTTGAACCAATCATTTTCGAGAATGAGTCATCAAAAGTAATATCATAGATGTGAAAGTGCAGAATCAAACTGAATGAAATACCTGAAATCATCTGAAAATGCATAACTTGATTTTAAATAATCATTTTAGCACATATACTCTATAGTACTTAATCACTTGCCTAAAAAAACTCGGTCACTTAACACAACCACAATCTTGAAATGGAAATTATGCAAATTAACTCGGTCACTGAGAATGACTCTTTGAAAGTAATAACACCATATTCTCATAAAAACACAACTAAGAGTCACACTTTATGGAAGAAATGATTTGAATTTGAAATGTGAAAATGTACATATGTCTTGCTCTAATAGGATATGGAGATGATTAAATGTTAACATTAATTAATTACTTAAACGTCCTTTTCGTAGTGTAAATAATTTGAACAGAAAGGATAATTTAGACAAAACATGTCATTGATTTGTAATTGAGAGATAGTAGATTAAATATCACCCAGTTATAAAAACAAAATCGAAACATATCACAGAATAGGTAACATATATGATTCAGAATGGATAAATTCAACATAGAGCAGTCCCATAAATTCAACTTTAACATAGAAACAATCACATATAAACAGTCCCATAAAATGAACAATTATCAATCACATACAATCAGTCTCATACACCGAAACAACATGATATCGTTTGATTAATATGGAACACAGAAACAAATCCAAGCAAAGAGGAACTAAAATATCAAAACACACACAGCATAATATAGTCATCAATGCCATGTCATTAGAACTAAATTTTTTTTATCATAATCATCACCGCCACGTATTCAAGATTGGAGGAGACTACAAAAATCCAAAGACTATTAAAATTAAGAGATCAAAATAATTGGTTTTGTAATACGGAAACCAATAGTTTAAAACGCTAAATCTAAGAAGACCAAAAATACATTTAAGTCTATAATTAAATATGAAGGGAGGAAATATATAAATACAATCAGTTTATTAAAGAAAGATATTATTATTTAATACTAATATAGTATAAGAAACATTTATTTATTTAGAGTGGCTCGTCATGTTCCATGTTGGAGTCGGAAATAATATAAATGCCGAGCTAAACCAAATTTACATGATGGGTCAAATATAAAAAAAAAATTTAATTAGTGACAAAATTCTTTAATTTAATTTCAGTTTTTATTTTAGTCTTTTATCTAATAAATGTTAATGATGATGTGACATGACATAATGATAAAAAAAACAAAATAGTGAGTCAACAATTTAATTAAAAGGCTAAATTAAAACCTTATAGATACTTAAGGAATCATATCAAGACATCAACCAAATTGCTATTAAAGTGACCCTACAATTTTCATAGATTTTACTAGACCATACATTTCATATCGAATCTTGATTTTAATACATCATGGTGAAAATGTGACGTGGGAGCTTGAGAGTCAGATGAGAGGTTCATATCCCGAGTTGTTTGTTTGAGGTAATTTTCGAGGACGAAGATATTTCAAATGGGGGAGAGTTGTAACATCCCGATTTAATTTCTGTATTTTTTATTAGGTGTTTATTTTAATTAATTATTATTTGGTGTGATAATTAATTACATATGTGTTCGGGTGATTATTTGAATAATTGAATTTTATGAGTAGAAATGGGCTTAATTAATTAGAATGGGTGGATAAGTAGGTTAAGCCCATTTTAAGTTAAAAAGATAATAAGAGTTTTAGAGATTTGGGGATTTTGATTTTTGTGAAATCCTAACATGGGTTTATATTTTAATCCATGTTGCGAAAATGCTACTGTCCAGCACAAATTTTCATCATAAAACCACATTAATCCATTATTTTTCATAAAATAAATAGTTATACAACTTATAGATATCATATAGCAACGCTTAGGATCATAGAAACAAGATTTTAAGCTCCACTAATTTTCACTAAAATCCTAAATCAACCATTTTCAAGTGAAACTCGAAGATGCAATTATACGCCAAATAATGTTGTATACACATTCATGGAATTCAATATAGAAACATCATAGCATAAACATCAATTTCATTGATTAAAACATAAACACATGTTAGGGTTTCTCAAAAATCAAAATCCCCAAACCCTAAGTTCATGATATCTAACTCACATACATTACATACATTATACATTATGTTTACCCCATAACCACTTGAAATCCCACCCTTACCTTAGTATAGATGAAATCTCTAGATCCTTATTCTAGTTTCCTCTTCTCCTCTTTCTCTTCTCTTCTTCTCTTGTTTTACAAAACTAACTCTAATCTCTAAAACCCTTAATATCCTTTTAACTCATAATAGGTTTAAGGTTTAACCCACTTATCCAACAATTCTAATTAATTAAGCTCATTACTAAACAATTGTTCTTTCTACTCATAAAATTCAATTATCCGAACATATTCAAATGAAACTGATATACAAGAATAATATCAATAATAAACTCCATATCACATGTGAGTATTTTAATAGACTGCATTCTGAACTTTGCAGAGGCTTGCAGCACTTATAAGTAGGGACATACTACCTTTAGCTCTTTGTCTAGATTTTGCATTTAAGTCCCCGCTATCTCCACACAACAATTCACAAAACCTTATAACATTTTATGTGTAAAAGTTAAATTCAAATGCAAATTGGATGATATTTTTCTTTACCTGGATGGAGATGCTTCACTGCAGCAACTTTCAAAGCATTCCACTACACAGTCTAAGGGTGGATTCATGAAGAATGCCACCTACAAAATTGCATATCATAACTCATATTTCAATACAAATGTATATACATACAAATCAAACCAATAAACTAAATGACCTCTTTAATGACATGGGAAGAAAAAACAATCTCATTACTTACCAACACCAATAAAACACATCATGTTCCAAATTCACCAACCAAAACACCAATGCTCTTATTTCTTGGGATTAAATAGTCAGAGAGAGAGAAAGGAGAAGACAGAAACAGAGACAAGGAGAAAAGAGAGGTGGGACGGCTATGGTTTTTTTTGGGAAGAGAAAAGAAGGTATTATAATAAAATATTTCATATCAATTAAAAATAATTTCAAATTAAGAGTGCCACATCAGCCAAACTTAATAGATTTTGACGAAATTTAACAGAAATGAGCAATGTGACTAAGGGAACGGAATTTAAGAAACTACAGTGAAACTTAAAATTAAATTAAATGACCAAACAATCCATTAAACCTAAAAAAAAATTATGTCTCCATTAACTTAGCTTGAAAATTTCCAATTTATCAAGAGTCATTGATAATATAAATATTGTCAAATCAAAATGACCAATCATCTCAATAGCAAAATAAATATAGATACATAAATTAGTTAGTAATTTAATCCAAAAAAATTTATACATCTATCGATTAAGGTTTAAAAAAAACAGTATAATATGATAGGGGTGTGATCTACCAACTTAGCTAAGAGTCATCTTAGTTCGTAATTTATATATCTAAGACTCAGGGTGAGCCGCCATGTAAATACAAGTCACAAAAGAACTACAGTCAAATTTTTTAATTAAATGTATATTTTAATTATATATTTAAATATAATAATAATATTTAAATATAGCATTTATTTTTTTTGAAGATTTTTTTAAATAATCATCTTTTTTTAAAAAAATTCAAAAATGACCATAATTTAAAAAAAATTACAAAAATGGATAGTTTTTTGCCCTAAATTACACATGGCCGCCACCCTAGATGGCGCCTACCCTTTAATAGGAGGGCAAGTCGCCACTAGGAGTGGCGTCTACTCCTAAATGTTTTTTTTAAAAATTTTCTTTTGTTTTTTTTTTTTTTTTTTTAATTATTTTTTTAATTTTTTTAAATCTTTTTTAACTAATTTTAAATTTATTAATTTATATTTATTATAAATTATATTAATTTATATTAATAAATATATATAAATAATATTATTTACAAGATATATATATATATATATATATATATATATATATATATATATATATATATATATATATATATATATATATATTAATTTATATATATTAATTTAATTTATAACTAAATAATATTATTTATAAATTTTTGGGAGAATTATGGTTAATCATGTTAGCGTTAATTAATCAATTATAATTAGGGTTTATTGATCGGTTATAATTAGAGTTTGGTAGTTATGACCTAATTCAAACCCTAATTCTCCCTAAGACTAATTAATCAGAATATTTTTTTTAAATAATCATTTTTTTGAAAAAAAATTCAAAAATGACCATAATTTAATTTTTTTTATAAAAATGGACACTTTTTTGCCCTAAAGACACATGGGCGCTACCCTAGATGGCGCCTACCATTTAGTTGGAGGGCAAGTCGCCACTAGGAGTGGCGCCTACTCCTAAATGTTTTTTTTTTTATTTTCTTTTTTTGCTTTTTTTTTAAATTTTTTTATTATGTTTTTAATTATTTTTTTAAAAAAATTTAAATCTTTTTTAACTTATTTTAAATTTATTAATTTATATTTATTATAAATTATATAAATACATATATTTAGATAATATTATTAACAAGATATATCTATTTACAAGATATATATATATATATATATATATATATATATATATATATATATATATATATATATATATATTAAATTTATAACTAAATAATATTATTTATAAATTATTAAAATATATTAATTTATATACATGTAAATAAATAATATTATGTATATATTTGTAAAATACACAAGATATATATATATATAAATATATATTAATTTATATTAATAAACACAATATATTTATATTAAAATAATACACAAGACAAATATTATAAAGTTTAATTAAAATGCATTATTAATTTGGAATTTTTTACATATTATGCGGTCCTTGGTACGATCCGCACGAGGGAGGTCTAACTACTCGTCTAGACGGCTCACGTGGTGGTGGTGCTTCCCTATTCCCACCCCTAGTCCTAACGCATCCTCTTGCCCTTTGCCGTTGTGGTTGGATCGAAGTCCCTTCAATGTTGTAGGAAAGGCGGGTGCCCTCTGCGCCCTAAAAGCTTTGTCTCGGTGGGACAAACTGACTCCTGTTGGGTGCGCTCTCGAAATGTGGCCTTTGGTAGTTGAGGGTTGAATCGGGTTGGCTAAAGAACAATGTCTGTTATGGTGTGTAGTAGTCTTGTTGGTAATTCTCTTGTATACCTGTGTCGGGGCTAAGTGGAGGATTGGAAGAGCCCGGGACACCGTCGTGATGGAAGTGTTGGGATTGGTGTTGGTGGGGGGATTGAGTTTGTGGTAGGTGTTGGGACTGTTGATGGTGGTGGGAATGTTGAGGTTGGTGTTGGTAATCTTCATGATATTGGGGTTGAGTTTGTGGTATGTAGTTTTGGTGCCCGACTTTTTTTTTTTTGAGTCTATTTATTTTTATATTGGGTCTAGAATAAATAAATAGGTTAATTAGTTTTTATTTTAATTTTAACTATTTTAATTATTTAACTTTATTTAGTTTTTAATTTAATATTGGGTTTCAAAATAAACTTAGGCCCATTACTGAACAAAAAAGAGAAACTGAGAGTGGCTGATCTATACTATCGTACACACAGTTTGATAATAGTTTATATATGATATATACTTTATCTATTTTGTTGATATATTTGTTACTGTGTTTCAAATACATGTTCATATATGTAACTAGTGTGTTAAATATATATATATTTCTATTTTATGTTATAATTTGATTATGTTTTCGGATCGGATCGTGTCAATACGCCGTTTTCACATATACGTGTATGAGGCGTGACATTTGTGTTATCTTCATGATATTGTGGTTGTTGTTGTTGGTAATATTGTGGTGGTTGTTGTTGGAAATATGGTTGTTGCATTCGGGGATCGTCCAAATAGAACAGGTCAGACACAATCATTTCTGGATTTGTATTTGCTCTATACCAATCCACATATTCCCTTGTCGGCTTCATTTTGTTGGGCGCCACCGGAAATTGTAGAACATAGTGGACATGCTCTTTCCACATTTTACGGAACTCCTTTGCAAATGCCTTCCAATTTTGGACATACCACTGGTGGCTGACTTTTTTAAGATGCCAAGGTTCCAAAGACATTGGGGGCCTGGGATTTCTTGATGCATTCTGAATTGCAGTTTGACACGGTCACTTTGGTGCATTTCCACAGTCGTGAACCGCATGATTGCCGTTTTTGCTGTCCAAACAGTTGCATCTTCGGGGTTGGGTTGATGTTCCAATCCTAAATATGGTCTCCAAATAAACTGCAAAAGAAAAAAATAAATATATTATTTATTGAGAATGCTTGATATTAATAAATTAGTTAGAAGATGAATGATTTAGTGGTAATACATCTTGTGCTCGTAGACGATCCAAGAGTTGACGATAAAATATTATTTTATTTTTCGGGGTAAGACTGTAATCTAGTCCAGTTGCAATGAACCTAAACAAAAAAAGATAAATAATATTATTTACAAATATTTATAGAATAAATATACAAAATGAAATAATATCATAAATTTACCTAGTTGCGTAGGGGAAGGAGTAGACGTTAGAATTTTCGGGGGCTAGCCTCAGCAATCTCCACCACCCCCATGTTTGGAGCAAAAAAGCACATCCAGAAAATGTATAGTGGTCATTTTGTGCATTTTTACACAAAGAGCTATATAGGAAAGCCAATACAGCAGAACCTCAACTATACGTGCTTATTCTATCTATGTCCTCGAGCAAACTCAAGTACATAAAGCTTATGTTATTTCCCGTGTCTTCGGAAAATAGCAAGTTCCCAAATAATAACATAATGTAAAACCTTGTTTTATTATTTTTTCTTGTTCGGACGAATCCTCAGTCAAAATTATAGCGTCGTGGTAGAATTGGAGGCTCGATAGTTTAATACTCTGACCCCTTGCGTTCGCAGATCCCTCACCCTCGACTAGATCTACGCCCAACATTTGAACACATAGTTCGTTGGACTGTTGAACATTTCCAGTCACAGGCTTACCATATATTCGAAGACCCAAAAGCATGTACACGTCCTCTAGTGTGACGGTACATTCACTAGTTGGTAGGTGAAAAGTGTGTGTCTCTGGTCTCCAACGTTCACACAAAGCAAGAATAAATTTCACATCAATTGTGGCATTTACCACATGCATAACATGACCCAACCCCGCACGCTCTATGTAAGGTACGCACCATGGGTCTGGATAAGCCATAGGGTGTGAACGCATGCATCATTAGATTGGAGTTTTAAAAAATAAATTATAAACATACGAAAGAGGCAATGTTCAAGAAAACTTACGAATGAGGCAATGTTCGCCCTAGTGCCTCTGTGTTCTTGGCCCATGGTAAGAAGAGACATGATTGCAATGTAGAACGTAGGTTTGTTGATGAAAAGTTCGCCGGTGTTCTCTGAAAAAAAGTGTTAGTGGATGATGAAAATTTTCAAGAATGACCTGCTATTTATAACCGTATTCAAATAGTATGAATATGTAAAAAAAATTGGACACGTGTAATGCATGCAAAAATTTGACACGTGTAACGCATGCAAAGTTTGCTGAAAATTTTCAAGCATGCATTGGTACAGGTTAGGTTGCACTTGTCTTGTCTAGGGGAAGGCTTGGTGGATGTGTTGCATGCAAAAATGTGACACGTCTAACGCATGCATCACAATTGAAACCGTGTATCTAGGCATGCGTGAGAATCTTGCAGGCTAGGTGGATATGACTTTGAAGGATAGGCATACGTGAGAATCTTGCAGGCTAGGTGGATAGGTTAACATGCATTGGTACAAGTTAGGTTGCACTTGTCTTGTCTAGGGGGAAGGCTTGGTGGATGTGTTGCATGCAAAAATGTGACACGTCTAACGCATGCATCACAATTGAATCCGTGTATGTAGGCATGCGTGAGAATCTTGCAGGCTAGGTGGATATGACTTTGATGGATAGGCATGCGTGAGAATCTTGCAGGCTAGGTGGATAGGTTAGCATGCATTGGTACAGGTTAGGTTGCACTTGTCTTGTCTAGGGGAAGGCTTGGTGGATGTGTTGCATGCAAAAATGTGACACGTCTAACGCATGCATCACAATTGAATCCGTGTATGTAGGCATGCGTGAGAATCTTGCAGGCTAGGTGGATATGACTTTGATGGATAGGCATGCGTGAGAATCTTGCAGGCTAGGTGGATAGGTTAGCATGCATTGGTACAGGTTAGGTTGCACTTGTCTTGTCTAGGGGAAGGCTTGGTGGATGTGTTGCATGCAAAAATGTGACACGTCTAACGCATGCATCACAATTGAATCCGTGTATCTAGGCATGCGTGAGAATCTTGCAGGCTAGGTGGATAGGTTAGCATGCATTGGTACAGGTTAGGTTGCACTTGTCTTGTCTAGGGGAAGACTTGGTGGATGTGTTGCATGCAAAAATATGACACGTCTAACGCATGCATCACAATTGAATTCGTGTATCTAGGCATGCGTGAGTACAAGTATTCACACAAATTTTCACACAGGTATTCACGAAATCTTCACAATATCTTCACATATCATGGCATCTTCATCACAATACAAAATCAAAGCTCACGTGAATGGTGAGACTTATGAATGTGATATGTCTGACTTCCTATTTAGAAACACCGATTGCACTCGTTTTTGTCTAAATAGAGGAGCTGACTTCTCTTATCTGAAAAAAAGATTGAGTCCAAACTTAGACAACCCGTGTCCCAAATTTTTTATCAACAACCTTTTTTTTCTGAAAATAACTCAGTCAAGTTTTATAAGTCATTGATTCAAAATTACATGGAGGCACAAAACATGTTTCGTAACCATGAGTATTCTGGTTACGATTATATAGTGTTGTACATTATCTTGGAATAATTTCAATCAACTCAGAATATTCAGTCACAGGTTATTGATCCTGTGGTTGATGACGAACAAGATGTTGAACACCCCGTTGAAGACGATGTGGTTGATGACTTGGTGAACTGTGATTCCGAAGACGAAGACCAAGTACAAATACCTATAGCGCAACGCTACTCACCGCCTGCGCACTTCACAACCCTTAACTTAGGCGAGGATGAGCCCTTCTCAGATATGTTCTACAACCCATATATGAGGTCTGATGATGAGTTAAAGAAGGGTGACCAATTTCGGACCAAGGAAGAGTGTCTGTTAGCAATAAAAAACTGGCACTTGAAAAACTGTGTTGACTACGATGTTAACAAATCAAACCCGGAAAGATACGTTATTTTATGCAAAAACCCAGAGTGTGGGTATAGGTTGATGGCATCGTACAAGAAGAAACATAATGCATGGGTGATAGGGTCCATTTCTCAAGCTCACACTTGCGTCAACACAAACATGGCACAAGATCATCGCAAACTTAGCCATGATATGATCTGCCATTCCATAATACCTCTTGTTAAAGCTGACCCGTCACTCAATGTCAAAACTATTATCTCCCATTGTGTTGCTGTTTTCAAATATACACCGTCGTACAGAAAGGCTTGGTTAGCGAAAACCAAGGCAATTGAACTGGTATACGGTAATTGGGAGGAATCATACAAACAACTTCCGCGCTACCTGGCTGCACTACATTTGTATTCACCTGGGACGGTTTCTATAATGGAGACCTTGCCGACACAATCCCATGACGGAACTCGTCTAGAAGGTAATGGAATATTCCATAGACTTTTCTGGGCATTCTGTCCCTGCATCATCGGTTTCACATTCTGCAAGCCGCTTATTCAAGTCGATGGAACTTGGCTGTATGGGAAATACAAAGGATCGTTACTGATGGCGGTCGCACAAGATGGAAATTCTAATATTTTCCCAATAGCCTTTGCATTGGTAGAAGGAGAAACGGCTGATGCTTGGAGTTTCTTTCTTAAGAATCTTCGAACGCACGTGACTCCACAAGCTGGTATCTGTGTGATTTCTGACAGGCACGCTTCTATAGACAGTGCATATAATAATCCAACAAATGGTTGGCATGACCCCCCGTCTACGCATGTCTACTGCATCAGGCATATTGCTCAAAATTTTGTGCGGGAGTTCAAAGATAAATTCTTGAAGCAAAATTTGATAAACGCGGGATATGAATTAAACCAACTTGGATTCCAATACTACAGCCAGGAAATATTGTTGGCAAATTCTGATACAGGGAGGTGGATCGATAATATTGACAGAGCAAAGTGGACTAGGTCATACGGCGATGGGGTGAGGTGGGGCCACATGACAACAAATCGTGTGGAATCAATGAACGGCATCTTTAAGGGCATACGTAACCTCCCGGTAACCGCTTTGGTGAGTGCGACCTATTTTCGGATGGCAACGTTGTTCGTAACACGAGGCAAGCGGTGGCATGTAGTGTTACAGACGAGTCAAGTGTATAGTGATACCTGCATGAAGTTTATGAGGCAGGAATCTGCCAAAGCCAGCAGCCATCGGGTTACGGAATTCGACCGCCATGGCCATACTTTTAGTATCAAGGAAACAATTGACCACAACCAGGGGCTGCCCAAACAAGAGTATAGGGTCCTAATACCAGACTGTTGGTGCGATTGTGGTCAATTTCAGGCATATCGTATGCCTTGTTCCCATGTCATTGCAACGTGTTCACACACCCACTTCGATGCATTGTCGCTAGTGTCTTCCATCTACAAAGTTGCACTTGATTAATTGAAGTGGGTGTGTGAACACGCTGCAATGACATGGGAACAAGGCATACGATAGGCCTGAAATTGACCACAATCGCACCAACAGTCTGGTATTAGGACCTTATACTCTTGTTTCGGCAGCCCCTGGTTGTGGTCAATTGTTTCCTTGACACTAAAAGTGTGGCCATGGCGGTCGAATTCCATAACCCGATGGCTGCTGGCTTTGGCAGATTCGCCTCATAAACTTCATGCAGGCATCACTATACACTTGACTTGTCTGTAACACTGCATGCCAGCGCTTGCCTCGTGTTACGAACAACGTTGCCATCCGAAAATAGGTCACACTCACCAAAGCGGTTACCGGGAGGTTACGTATGCCCTTAAAGACGCCGTTCATTGATTCCACAAGATTTGTTGTCATGTGGCCCCACCTCACCCCATCGTCGTATGACCTAGTCCACTTTGCTCTGTCAATATTATCGATCCACCTCCCTGTATCAGAATTTGCCAACAGTATTTCCCGGCGGTAGTATTGGAATCCAGGTTGGTTTAATGCATACCCCGCGTTTATCAAATTTTGCTTCAAGAATTTATCTTTGAACTCCCGCACAAAATTTTGAGCAATATGCCTGATGCAGTAGACATGCGTAGACGGGGGGTCATGCCAACCATTTGCTGGATTATTGTATGCATTGTCTATAGAAGCGTGCCTGTCAGAAATCACACAGATGCCAGCTTGTGGAGTCACGTGCGTTCGGAGATTCTTAAGAAAGAAACTCCAAGCAGCAGCCGTTTCTCCTTCTACCAATGCAAAGGCTATTGGGAAAATATTAGAATTTCCATCTTGTGCGACCGCCATCAGTAACGATCCTTTGTATTTCCCATACAACCAAGTTCCATCGACTTGAATAAGCGGCTTGCAGAATGTGAAACCGATGATGCAGGGACAGAATGCCCAGAAAAGTCTATGGAATATTCCATTACCTTCTAGACGAGTTCCGTCAAGGGATTGTGCCGGCAAGGTCTCCATTATAGAAACCGTCCCAGGTGAATACAAATATAGTGCAGCCAGGTAGCGCGGAAGTTGTTTGTATGATTCCTCCCAATTACCGTATACCAATTCAATTGCCTTGGTTTTCCCTAACCAAGCCTTTCTGTACGACGGTGTATATTTGAAAACAGCAACACAATGGGAGATAATAGTTTTGACCTTGAGTGACAGGTCAGCTTCAACAAGAGGTATTATGGAATGGCAGATCATATCATGGCTAAGTTTGCGATGATCCTGCGCCATGTTTGTGTTGACGCAAGTGTGAGCTTGAGAAATGGACCCTATCACCCACGCATTATGTTTCTTCTTGTACGATGCCATCAACCTATACCCACACTCTAGGTTTTTGCATAAAATAACGTATCTTTCCGGGTTTGATTTGTTAACATCGTAGTCAACACAGTTTTTCAAATGCCAGTTTTTTTATTGCTAACAGACACTCTTCCTCGGTCCGAAATTGGTCACTCTTCTTTAACTCCTCATCAGACCTCATATATGGGTTGTAGAACATATCTGACGAGGGCTCATCCTCGCCCAAGTTAAGGGTTGTGAAGTGCGCAGGCGGTGAGTAACGTTGCGCTATAGGTATTTGTATTTGGTCTTCGTCTTCGGAATCACGGTTCACCAAGTCATCAACCACGTTTTTGCATCATCAACCACAACGTCTTCAATGGGGTGTTCAACATCTTGTTCGTCATCCAGGATCAATAACCTGTGACAGAATATTCTGAGTTGGTTGAAATTGTTCCAAGACAATGTACAACACTATATAATCGTAACCAGAATACTCATGGTTACGAAACATGTTTTGTGCCTCCATGTAATTTTGAATCAATGACTTATAAAACCTGACTGAGTTATTTTCAGGAAAAAAAAAGGTTGTTGATAAAAAATTTGGGACACAGGTTTTCTAAGTTTGGACTCAATCTTTTTTTTCAGATAAGAGAAGTCAGCTCCTCTATTTAGACAAAAACGAGTGCAATCGATGTTTCTAAATAGAAAGTCAGACATATCACATTCATAAGTCTCACCATTCACGTGAGCTTTGATTTTGTATTGTGATGAAGATGCCATGATATGTGAAGATATGTGTGAAATATGTGAAGATATTGTGAAGATTTTGTGAATACCTGTGTGAAAATTTGTGTGAATACCTGTGTGAAAATTTGTGTGAATACTTGTACTCACGCATGCCTAGATACACGGATTCAATTGTGATGCATGCGTTAGACGTGTCACATTTTTGCACGCAACACATCCACCAAGCCTTCCCCTAGACAAGACAAGTGCAACCTAACTTGTACCAATGCATGCTAACCTATCCACCTAGCCTGCAAGATTCTCACGCATGCATATCCATCAAAGTCATATCCACCTAGCCTGCAAGATTCTCATGCATGCCTAGATACACGGATTCAATTGTGATGCATGCGTTAGACGTGTCACATTTTTGCATGCAACACATCCACCAAGCCTTCCCCTAGACAAGACAAGTGCAACCTAACCTGTACCAATGCATGCTTGAAAATTTTCAGCCAACTTTGCATGCGTTACACGTGTCCAATTTTTTTACATATTCATACTATTTGAATACGGTTATAAATAGCAGGTCATTCTTGAAAATTTTCATCATCCACTAACACTTTTTTTCAGAGAACATCGGCGAACTTTTCATCAACAAACCTACGTTCTACATTGCAATCATGTCTCTTCTTACCATGGGCCAAGAACACATAGGCACTAGGGCGAACATTGCCTCATTCGTAAGTTTTTCTTGAACATTGTCTCTTTCGTATGTTTATAATTTATTTTTTAAAACTCCAATCTAATGATTGTTTATATTGTTTGTTTTTAAAGGATCCCAAGAAATTTCGTCAACGTTCACACCTTATGGCTTATCCAGACCCATGGTGCGTACCTTACATAGAGCGTGCGGGGTTCGGTCATGTTATGCATGTGGTAAATGCCACAATTGATGTGAAATTTATTCTTGCTTTGTGTGAACGTTGGAGACCAGAGACACACACTTTTTACCTACCAACTGGTGAATGTACCGTCACACTAGAGGACGTGTACATGCTTTTGGGTCTTCGAATATATGGTAAGCCTGTGACTGAAAATGTTCAACAGCCCAACGAACTATGTGTTCAAATGTTGGGCATAGATCTAGTCGAGGGTGAGGGATCTGCGAAAGCAAAGGGCCAGAGTATTAAACTATCGAGCCTCCAATTCTACCACGACGCTATAATTTTGATTGAGGATTCGTCCGAACAAGAAAAAATAATAAAAACAAGGGTTTACATTATGTTATTATTTGGGAACTTGCTATTTCCCGAAGACACGGGAAATAGCATAAACTTTATGTACTTAAGTTTGCTCGAGGACATAGATAGAATAAGCACGTATAATTGGGGTTCTACTGTATTGGCTTTCCTATATAGCTCTTTGTGTAAAAATGCACAAAATGACCATTGTACATTTTCTGGATGTGCTTTTTTGCTCCAAACATGAGGGCGGTGGAGATTGCTGAGGCTAGCCCCCGAAAATCCTAACGTTTACTCCTTCCCCTACGCAACTAGGTAAGTTTATGATGTTATTTCATTTTGTATATTTATTCTATAAATATTTGTAAATAATATTATTTATCTTTTTTTGTTTAGGTTCATTGCAACTGGACTAGATTACAGTCTTATCCCAAAAAATAAAATAATATTTTATCGTTAACTCTTGGATCGTCTCCGAGCACAAGATGTATTACCACTAAATCATTCATCTTCTAACTAATTTATTAATATCAAGCATTCTCAATAAATAACATATTTATTTTTTCTTTGCAGTTTATTTGGAGACCATATTTGGGATTGGAACATCAACCCAACCCCGAAGATGCAGCTGTTTGGACAGCAAAAATGACTATCATGCGGTTCACCACTGTGGAGATGCACCAAAGTGACCGTGTCAAACTGCAATTCGGAATGCATCAAGAAATTCCAGGCCCCCCAATGTCTTTGGAACCTTGGCATCTTAAAAAAATCAGCCACCAGTGGTATGTCCAAAATTGGAAGGCATTTGCAAAGGAGTTCCGTAAAATATGGAAAGAGCGTGCCCACTATGTTCTACAATTTTCGGTGGCGCCCAACGAAATGAATCTGATAAGGGAATATGTGGATTAGTATAAAGCAAATACAAATCCAGAAATGATTGTGTCTGAGCCGTTTTATTTGGACGATCCCCAAATGCAACAACCATATTTCCAACAACAACAACCACCACAATATTCCCAACAACAACAATCACCACAATATTACCAATAACAACCACCACGACCGTATTACCAACAACAACAACCACCACCGTATTACCAACAACAACCACCACAACATATGTCCACCCCCCAACCAAATCAACACTACATACCACAAACTCAACCTCAATATCATGAAGATTACCAACACCAACCTCAACATTCCCACCACCATCAACAGTCCCAACACCTACCACAAACTCAATCCCCCCACCAACACCAATCCCAACACTTCCATCACGACGATGTCCCGGGCTCTTCCAGTCCCCCACTTAGCCCCGACACAGGTATACTAGAGGATTACCAACAAGACTACTACACACCACAATAAACATTGTTCTTTACAACCCGATTCAACCCTCAACTATCAAAGGCCACATTTCGAGGGCGCACCCAACAGGAGTCAGTTTGTCCCACCGAGACAAAACTTTGAGGGCGTAGAGGGCACCCGTCTTTCCTACAGCATTGAAGGGACTTCGACCCAACCACAACGGCAAAGGGCAAGGGGACGCGTTAGGACTAGGGGTGGGAATAGGGAAGCACCACCACCACGTGAGCCGTCTAGACGAGTAGTTAGACCTCCCTCGTGTGGATCGTACCAGGGACCGCATAATATGTAAAAAATCCCAAATTAATAATGCATTTTAATTAAACTTTATAATATTTGTCTTGTGTATTATTTTAATATAAATATATTATGTTTATTAATTATTTACATGTATATAAATTAATATATTTTAATAATTTATAAATAATATTATTTAGTTATAAATTAAATTAATATATATATATATATATATATATATATATATATATATATATATATATATATATATATCTTGTAAATAATATTATTTATATATATGTATTAATATAAATTAATATAATTTATAATAAATATAAATTAATAAATTTAAAATAAGTTAAAAAAGATTTAAAAAAATTTTAAAAAAAGCAAAAAAAAAATTTTTTAAAAAATATTTAGGAGTAGGCGCCACTCCTAGTGGCGACTTGCCCTCCAACTAAAGGGTAGGCGCCATCTAGGGTAGCGCTCATGTGTCTTTAGGGCAAAAAAGTGCTCATTTTTGTAAAAAAAAATTTAAATTATGATCATTTTTGAATTTTAAAAAAAAAAGATGATTATTTAAAAAAAATATTCATTCTTTTTTTCATATTATTTTTTGAATGATTATGCTCATATCTTATTTATAAATTAATACAGTATATATATTATAAATATAATATTTAAAATTAACAAAATGTAAAACGCATCGGCAGGTCATTGTAATTAAGGATTAATGAATAAAAGTTAATCATTACTAACAAATTTACAATTCTAAATATATTACATTTTAGTATTTTCTACGTGTTCACTACTACGATCTAATTTATTATACTTTTATTTATAAATTTTAAGAGTCTAGTTTATTTTTTATAAACAACTTATCAAGCTAATTTTCTATAAAAACGAGTCTAAATATATAACTGCTATCAAAAAATTGTGTAATTATTTTCAAATTCGCTTAAATTCTACTTCATTCTTTTTTTCATATTATTTTTTGAATGATTATGCTCATATCTTATTTATAAATTAATACAGTATATATATTACAAATATAATATTTAAAATTAACAAAATGTAAAACGCATCGGCAGGTCATTGTAATTAAGGATTAATGAATAAAAATTAATCATTACTAACAAATTTACAATTCTAAATATATTACATTTTAGTATTTTCTACGTGTTCACTACTATGTTCACTACTACTACGATCTAATTTATTATACTTTTATTTATAAATTTTAAGAGTCTAGTTTATTTTTTATAAACAACTTATCAAGCTAATTTTCTATAAAAACGAGTCTAAATATATAACTGCTATCAAAAAATTGTGTAATTATTTTCAAATTCGCTTAAATTCTACTTCAATAAAATAAAAGTTAAATCAATATGTTTAACATATTTTTTTATTTATATTTTTTTAATCAATTTAATGGTAAATAATTAAATTAAAATTTATACATGTTTCTCCCTTAGATATTTTAGATTTGATTTATAAAACATTAACAAAGTCAATAATAAAAAAGAGTAAGGCTCCTAATTTGCTAAAAAAACCATTCGGATTTTACCATCTTTTTGATAGATGAACACTCCGTCAAGCTCTTCCGAACAATATCAATTCTCATGTAATATTAAGGTTGAAGTTGTATCTCTCTTAAAAAAATTTAAGTTTTATTTCAAATCAATAATGCTCATAATGGTAATGCAACCATTTTTTTTTCTGTTATTATTCTCCTTTCTTGCACCAACATTTTTATATAAATATTTTATTCAATCCTAGAAGGAAGATAATCATTTTAGGGATCTAGGTGATAATTTAAAACATATTATTTAGATTATTCAAATACATTATAGAAGAGAAGTCACATATGAGCCTGAATTTGCCATAAATTCAGTGAAAGACGACTTTGTCAATTTGCCATAAATTCAGTGAAAGACGACTTTGTCGTATGAGTTGGTCGCATATTTTTAATGCTAAAGGAAAAAATTACAATTTTATTAGAGTTCAGAGGCATGATGGAATTTGGTTTGAAAGCAGAAATAATAGTCATTAAACCCTCTAGTGATATTTCAATATTGATTGTGAAATCCTGTTACACTTGATCATGCACACAACTTTGTTTGATCCTTATTTGTAGAGCATGATGTATCAATGTGTCAATGATGCTAATTTACTTACATGCACTAAACTCTCACACATTGCATAATGGGGATATGGAATGAAGAATATTTTATTGAAAACAAAAAATCATCATTTACATTTAAGAAAAATCTTAATGATAAGACTCTCATTATACAATATGCGAGTTTATATCATAGAGAAGGTTGTTCAGGAGACCCGGTATTTAATAGGAAGAACATTATACCCACAATATGACTCAGTCTATTAAATATCGGGTCTCCCAATCAACATTCTCTACCACATAGACCCGCATATTGTATAATTGGAGTGTTAACATTAAAAATTTTCTCAAACATAAACGACCATTTATTTTCAATAAAATATTATTTATTTCATATATCTTCGTTATTAGATGTGTGTGAGTTTTCTTCATACTAGATAACACATGAGCACCACAAATGCCAACAGTACGGAAGTTCATCTCGACACATTGATATACAACACGTCATACAAAGAAAGAACAAACAAAGTTGTGTGCGTGACTCACTTGCAGTAAGGTTTCACCCATTAAAACACGGTAAAGTGGTTTTTCACGGAATCTATGGAAAACCTAAAGCCATAGGTCACTTCTCTTCCAAAACATAGTAACACTTTTTAAATTATTATGTATATCTTTAAAATAATTATTTTCATCTTACAATTCAATAAAATATTTTTAAATAAAATGTCGGTGCAAAAAGTAAAATAATAATCAATAACAAAAAAAGAAAAGAATGTGAAAAAGGATTGCATTATCATTATGGACATCTTCAATTTGAAAAGAAACTTAAATTTTTTATAGGGATACAACTTCAATAGTTGTGCTACATGAAAAATTAAAATTGTTCCATATAAGAAGAGTTTGACGAAGTGTTCATCCATCTAACTAGAAGAGAAAGAATGTGATTAAATGGATGAAACGGCGACGGCATTCTTTTTTATAAGTAGAAGTGACATCGTTATGAAAGATAGTAAAACCCTCATTTATTTTTTGTAGCAAATTGTTGAGAGGAGCCTCACTCCTTTTTATTATTGACTTATTTAATATTTTATAAATCAAGACTAGAATATTTAATGGGGAAATATATAGGTTTTAATTTAATTATTTACCGTTAAATTGATTCACTAAAAAATAATTAAAAGTTAAATATTAGAAACTCGATAGATTAACCATGAAAGAAGGATGCCAAGGGATATGTTACATGACTCGATTCTACATAAGTGAGCTCAAACAAAATTAATATAAATAACACTAAGTAAGAATGTGTTCACCTGCTGCTTTAGGGGGTGTGATATGAGATTTAGTTAAGGAACATAACTGAACTGTTTTTCCAAGAAACTGAACTGTTTTTCCATCACATTGAACTGTTACGCCATTCACATGTAGCCTAGCAGAATCAAGAGAAGAACCTTGAATTACCTACTCACAACGGTTAGATTATATTCAATCAAATGAAATTGTCATAGGTATCATAAAAATCAAAACCAACATAAGAAGAACAGCTTTCATTCAAAGCTAAAAGAGAGATTTCTTTGGGGTAAAAGCTAAAAGAGAGATGACACAGATTGCATGCAACAACAGCTAGATTGATTCATCAACTATTTTAACAAACCAATCAGTAACATTCATATCTCGACCATTTTAAAGGAACCAGTCAGTAACATTTTCGGTACATATTAAGTATAGATTAAATCAAAGTCTATCACTTCAAGAAACATAGGTATGTAGTATGTGAAATCATTTTGTATTCCTAGACAATAAAGTTTACTTATTGATTCATAAACTGTTTTAACAAACCAATCACTAACATTCATTTCTCGACCATTTTAAATGAACCAGTTAGTAGCATTTTTGGTGCATATTAAATCAATGGTATGTAGTATGTGAAATCACTATGTATTCCTAGACAATAAAGTTTACCTCCTCAACAAGAATCCCATTGCAAATACTTGGAATCTTATGAATAACCTTCTCTATGTGAGATATATCAACTGCATATAAGTTTGTAGCCACAATTCCCAATAAAGGTCGCCAGAGTCTCATGCTGTGAATTTGATCATGAATGATTAGCTATATCTTCAGCAATTAGAGATTAGAATAAGTTATTTTTTCAGAACGCCGTAAAAAATGTGCAACATGTAATAAGTTGTGAAACATCCACCACCACATGAAATTTCAACATTAGTAACACAAAGTTGCATGACACGCTTAGAAAGTTGATCAACACTTTGACTTGATGGGGTACTAAAAAGTAGAAATAGGGGAGAAAATGGCTTATGGCCAAGTCTTACCAACATAAAAACGAAATCCAATGAGTATATTAAAAATTTCTACAGGTAACGTAATGATCATAGACAAGTAACATAACAAAACAATAAATTAATAGATGGTAGTAAGTAAGCAATCTTCATCAAAAGGAAACAGTAATAATTTATTATATAGGCCAAACTGCATTTTCGGTCCTTTATCTTTAACCAAAATTTCAATTTGGTTATTTATTTTTTCTCACTTTTGATCATTTATATTTCAAATTCATGTCAAAGTGGTTCCTATTTTTTTTTCAATTTGGTCTTTTATGTCTAAAATATGTGTCAAAAGGGGTCTTTTTTCGAACTTTGGTCCTTTTATGTGCCAAAGGAGTGTCAAATGGATTTTTTTTTTCATTTTGGTCTTTTCTGTTGAAAAATGACCGCTCTGGCAAGGAATTGGAGTTAAAAGACCAAAAGTGCAATTTGACCATAATTATAATTATGTATTTGGAACTGCGTACGAGATTGTCTTATTACTAAAGGCCTATAAACACCGGTGAACAACTAAGTAATGCACTATTAATAAATCTAAACAATAAAATTGGATTGAGAAACACAACATTAACATACCCATATCTCTCGTAATGCTCCCAGTATTTCTGAGCTATTTATATAGGCACAAAAGGAGTAAAGCTCACTTCATAAAATGTAATACCAATAACTTGTCCTTAAAGGTTTACGAGCGCGCCACCCTCACCACACTACAAAAGAAACAATCACTAATAAAGCTACAGGAGAGCTATGAATGGCAAAATGCACCACACAAGAATAAAGAAATCCAAAGAATTTCTCCCAAGAAAATAGAACATACAAGAAAGTGAAATACAACCATATCAAAATACAAAATCCCAACAAAACACCAATCAAGTTTCAATCATGTCCTAACCAAGGACAGAACCCAAAGCATAGGACACACTCTTACAATTGTATGAAATAACCCAAAGATAGCATAATTATATACTTTGACCAATTATATCCACACAACAATTTGTTCAACATTATTTAGTTTAACATACTCGCTTGCTTGTTACTCGTAAGACCCCACAAACTCTTAACCATATAGTAAAACCAAATACTTTTATCTTATTCATGCATCTCAATCAATAATATCCTAAAAATTTAGCAACTATTCTTTATTAACACTCAACAGAGATAGAAGGGGAGAGAAATAACCTTTGTGATCGAGCAAGTCCCCTTGAAGAGCTCCTAACAATTAAGATCATCATCACAAGGAGCAATACTGGAAAGGAACGAACAAAAGTTACTAATATAAAACAACATATAACCCCCTCAAACTTAAGATATTTTAAACAATTAATAGGTATAATTAGAAAAACTCTGTCTATATTACTAACTCAAATGTACCATCATACAGGTATATGATAACCTACAAAAAAGAATTAAACTCCACTATCATTTTCACTTTACTGATAAATAATATCAAGTTTTAGGATAAACATATGACTAATGCATGTGAAAGGCATAAAAAGAATATACAAATTGTAATGATTTTTAACATGAAGTTCTGAACTATAAATACCTATTTCTAACATCTAACAACCTCGAAACTCACAACATAACATATACCATCGATACTTAAGCAAAATCATATGCCTCATAGTGCTAGACTTTGCAATGTTTCCTGATAGTGAGGTACTGATTTTTGTCTTATAATAAACAAATAGCTTTTTTAAAAATGTTATAAATTGTAAATAAATGGAATACATTTGCATATCAAAGATGGTAAACAAGGTCCCTATTAAGTTTAAGACCCAATTTAGTTGAAGGGCATGGATATAAAAAGCAACCTTAAGACTATCAGCCAATTTATCTTCCAACACATTTTGTTCAGTACGACACTGGATGAGGTTTGCAGATGTCAAAACAGTATGACGATTACTGGCATTATTTTCATTGATAACACCACAACATTGAGTCAACTCTTGCTCCCCTGTATTCAAATAAAACAATGATTATGCTAAAATGTCAATTTATTCAAAAACTGTATGTGTTTGTACGAGGGAGAATGGTTGTAAAATTAATATGTGAATCTTGTAGTATTAATTTCCCAATTGAAATGGCAATAAAGTTTCCAAATAGCTTATGGACTGAAAAGATGAATACCAGAATAAGATAAAAGAGCAACAACAGAAGAAGAAGCCTTCAAAGCAGCTTTCTTTGTATATATATCCAGAGCTACATTTTCTAGGTTAATTTTGAACTTGGGTCGCTTATTATAACAATAACCCCTATACACTGCAAAGGAATAAATGGATATCAAATAGTACTCATATATTAGCTTGTTAAAAAGAAGGAAATAGGAAAATCTTACAGTTATCACGTGGATCCGCCCCCTCGCAACCAAACATATTTCCTCTTTACGCGATACTGATGCCTTCTTTCTTACTACAAGAATAACAGCTCAAATTTTACATATTGAGTAGAAACCGTCGTACAGTGGTGGCGGAGTGGTGTTGTAAGGTGTGTTCGTCAGAGATTTGTTGGATCGTGTGAGGGTGGAGGTAGTCCGAAGGTAGATTTGAGATTTGTGGTTTGGATGTGGGTGGTTGTGTGTGGTGTTGCCGGCGACGGGAAGCCAATAGTAGTGGTGGTTGTTCCGTTCACGGCGGGTTTGGTAGGTGATGATGGTCGTGCCCGCGGTGTTGAATGGAAGATGATGGTCAGTGGAAGGTTTCGTGGTGGTGCTCGGTGAGCTGGTGGATGACGCCGGAAGAAGTTTCTCCGGTGAAGCTCAAGATGAAGAGTGAAAAACTTCCCCCCAGAGAGTAGGGGTGGATACCGGTCGGACATGGTTCGGATTCGGTCTATAAAAGCTGATCTGAAAAAAACCCACTAATCATGAAGCTGAAAACTCCACAAAGTAATCATGAAGCTGAAAACTGAATAATTAAGAAAGTAATCATACCTAGAAGATTGTTCTTTAAAGGAGATGGTAACTTCTCCCCAGAATTTTCGGTGTTCACCGAACCCCACTCCACAGTTTAGAGGTTTCGAAATTGGTATCTGGATCCGAAAACCCACGAATCTTTGCTATTACCCGAACCTTCGGACCCGGATTGGTTTCTGTAAAGCCGGATTGTGTGGACGCCAGTGAAAGGATGGGTTTAGTTCAGAGTGAACTGGAGGAAGGAGAGAGTGCGTTGAATTTGTAGAGAAAGAAGAGAGAAGAAAAAAATAGAGATAGAAATTAAAATAGCCGTTAGAACTAAGAATAAAGGGATTTCGAAATGATAAAGTGTCTCAGTTCAGTTTAAGTTTAATGAATATAATAAATATGGTGGCAGTTCGTATAAATTGTTCTCGAATTCTATTAAAATTTTGTATTCAAATATTATTTATCTTTATAAAATCCTCTCTTATACATTTATACTGGTTTTTTTAATGATTATTTTGAAGATATACAATGAACAAAGTTTTTATTAATTTATGAGTAATTATGCTTTACACATTAAAATTTTGTTGTCAAAAGTGTTATATATATATATATATATATATATATATATATATATATATATATATATATATATATATATATATATAAAAGATTAATTGAAATATACGGTCAGTGTAAAAGGGTTTTACACCATCAGTTAATTATAGGCGTTGGATATTAAAAGAAGTTTGACTTTTATTTTCAAAATCTATAAAGTAATACAAACAGGTGATGGTGATGAATCGATTGTGTAAAACTTTTTACACTGACAGTGAATAGTAATTACTATATGAGATTAATTACTATACATTGTCAGTGTACAAAGTTTTACACCGTCGGTTCATCACCATCACCCATTTGTATTACTTTATAGATTTTTAAAATAAAAGTCAAACTTGTTTCAATATCCAACGGCTATGATTAACTGACGGTGTAAAATCCTTTTACACTGTCAGTGTATTTCAATTAATCTCTCTCTCTCTCTCTCTCTCTCTCTCTCTCTCTCTCTCTCTCTCTCTCTCTCTCTCTCTCTCTCTCTCTCTCTCTCTCTCTCTCTCTCTCTCTCTCTCTCTCTCTCTCTCTCTCTCTCTCTCTATATATATATATATATATATATATATATATATATATATATATATATATATATATATATATATATATATATATATATATATATATATATATATATATATATATATATATATATATATATATATATATAAAAGGTATAAAAGATAACAAATAAATAACAAATAAAATGTAAATATATATATGTTGTCACATTTGTATATTAAATGTGTGTAAGTGATATAAGAGAAACAAAATACTGGATAATTTTATTCATAAGAATAGGTCCCTTTTGTAGGCATTACAAAGTGTAACCGCTGTTTCCAGTTTTCCTAAAAACTAGCTATCCACTAACCAACTAACACACAATTCCTAAAGATCGGGTTTTAGCAACTGCCATTAGTTTTAAACAGAAACAATTCTAAAACAAATAAATAAATAAATAAATCTTAACACCATCCCTTAAACTGATATCTGCAGATACTATCAGTTTAGAAACAAGCACAATGCAACAACTTCTTTCTTTATTTTGTCTCCATTACCGAACAAACTCCTAGCATACTTCGAAGCTTAAAAAATGCAGCAGGCTTTAGGGGCTTGGTCAAAATGTCTGCAACCTGATTTTCACTCTTACAATAAATCAATTTAATTGTTCCATCATTGCTAAGATCTCTTAGAAAATAATATTTCACATCAATGTGTTTACTTCTACCATGTAGTACAGGATTCTTGGAAAGTTTGATTGCTAAGTTGTTGTCACAAAAAATTGTGGTAGCTTCAACTTGTTTTGACCATAGCTTTTCAAGAATCCGTCTCAACCAAATAGCTTGACAAGCACAAGCTGTTGCAGCAATGAATTCAGCTTCTGTGGATGACAGAGTGACAATCTGTTGCTTCTTAGAAGACCATGAAACAGCCCCTGTCCCCAACAAGAAAGCATATGCAGATGTGTTTCTTCTATCATCTTGATCTCCTGCATAATCACTATCCGAAAACCCGAATAATTCCAACTTTTTACCTTTCTTGTAGAACAACCCAAAATCTTTAGTTCCTTGTAAATAACGAAGAATTCTCTTGGCAGCTAACAAATGCATTTCTGTTGGACTCTCCATATATCTGCTTATTAAGCTCACAGAATACATTATGTCAGGCCTCGTTGTTGTTACGTACATTAAGCTGCCAACAATTTGCTTGTAAAATGTGTTGTCCACTTTCTTTCCATCATGATCTTTGTTTAGCTTCAAGCCAAACTCGGTTGGAGTGCTTACAGGATTACAGTCCTGCATTTTAAATCTGTCCAAAATATCTTGCACATACTTCCTTTGGGAAATAAAGATCCCATAAGTTGATTGCACTACTTCTTTGCCAAGGAAGTAATGCATCATACCAAGGTCAGTCATTTCAAATTCACTCATCATTGATTTCTTGAATTCTTTCATCATGGCATCATCATTTCCAGTAAATATAAGATCATCAACATATAAACACACAATGAGCATTTTCTCGATATCTCCCCTTTTAACAAAAAGTGTGTGCTCGTATGGACATTTATGAAAACCCTTTTTCAGAAAATAAGCTTCAACTATACCAAGCTCGTGGAGCTTGTTTTAGTCCGTAGAGAGCTTTCTTCAATTTATAAACTTTATGTTCTAATCCAACCTTTACATAGCCAGGAGGTTGATCGACATATACCTGTTCTTCCAAGTATCCATGCAAGAATGCCGATTTGACATCAAGCTGGAAAATCTGCCAAGATTGTAGTGCCGCTAATGCAACCACTAATCTGATTGTGTCATGCCTTGCAACTGGAGAGAAAACTTCTGCGTAATCAATCCCATACCGTTTCTTGTATCCCTTGGCGACCAAACGAGCCTTATACTTGTCAACTTCGCCCTTCTCATTTAGCTTTGTTTTGAAAACCCATTTCACACCAATGGTTTCCTGTCCATTTGGTAGATCACATAGCTCCCAAGTATCATTTTTTTCTATTGATGTAATTTCTGCATCCATAGCCTTTTTCCATTTTGATTCCTTGATAGCAACTTCAAAAGTAGTAGGATCACAATCTGAAAAGAGAGCAAAATGTGTAAGTACATCCTCACCTTGGTCAACTCCAGTAACCTCATAATCTTCTATCCATGCAGGTCTTCTTCTATGACGTTGAGGCCTTTGTGATTCCGCTACAAGTGGACTTCGATCGGCTATAGGAACATTCTGATTTCCTTCTACTACTTGCACATTTTCCATAGGTTTCTCCCTTTCCTCATTATCATCGCAGGCTATTGGGATATATTGTTTAGCCTTATCTTCTTTCCATGACCAGGTTGCTTCTTCATCAAAGACTACATCACGGCTAATGACAATTTTCATGGTGCTTGGATTGTATAATTTGTAAGCTTTTGATGCATCGCTAACACCAAGAAATATGCATTTTTCTCCCTTGCTGTCTAGCTTTTTCTCTTATGATTTGCAATATGAGCATAAGCGATACACCCAAAAACTTGGAAATAGTGTACAGCTGGTTTTCTTCCGCTCCATGCTTCTTCCGGTGTCATATTTTGAACAACAAGTGTGGGACTTCTGTTCAGTACATGTATGCTCCAGTTGACGGCTTCTGGCCAAAAACTTTTTGGAATACAACTCCTTGACAAAATGCTACGCACCATATTCATAATAGTGTGATTTTTCCTCTCACATACGCCATTTTGTTGGGGCGTATAAGCTGCTGTAAGCTGCCTTTTGATTCCATGAGTCTCACAAAAATTTGCAAATTCATGTGAACAACATTCTCCACCGCGATCTGTGCGCAGAACTTTGATTGGACTGCCTACCTCTTTTTCAACCAATGCTTTATAGCTTTTAAATGCTAGAAATGCTTCAGATTTTTCTTGCAAGAAATAAACCCAGACTTTACGACTAAAATCATCAATGAAAGTAATTATATACCTCTTGCCTCCATTGGAACATGGAGTAATTGGTCTGCATATATCTGAATGAACAAGCTCTAGTGTAGCCTTTGCCCTCCATGATTTTCCTTGTGGGAATTGATTCTGGTGTTGTGTGCTAACGACACACTCTTCACAAACTTCAGAGGGGATTGTGATTTGAGGAAGACCTGTCACCATATTCTTTTGTTGTAAAGTCTTTAACCCACAAAAACTAAGATGCCCGTAGCGAAAGTGCCAAAGCCATTCCTTTTCTTTTAACCTTGCAGAAAGACATGATTTAGTATTGTCTTGTAGATACAATGGAAACATTCTATTAGCTGTCATGTTCACTTGAGCTATCAAACCCAATTTTTCATCTTCAATTCTGCAAACTCCATTTTTGACATAGATTCCATATCCCTTTTCTTGAAGCTGCCCAACACTTAGTAAATTTGTTTTCAAATCTGGAACAAAAAGAACATTAGAAATAGTTTGAACATAATCTTTTTTTGGTATGAATGCCAATTGTTCCTTTTCCCATGACATACACAGTAGAGTTGTCACCAAATTTAACAGTGCTGCGAAATGATTCGTCTAAGCCAGAGAATGCCTTCTTATCGCCACACATATGATTGCTGCAGCCAGTATCCAAATACCATAAGTTTGGTTGAATTTCTTCCTTCACGTGACACACCATTAGAAGAGACACCTCTTCCTCTCTTTCTGCAAAGTTGGATTTTTCTCCTCTTTGATATCTCAAATTTGTTCTGCATTCTGACTTGTAATGGCCATACTTATGGCATCTGTAGCATTCAATATTGGACTTGTTTAATGACTTTGTTAATTGATGGCCTCCACGTCCTCTTCCTCTTCCTTGAAAATAACTTTCTTGATGCTGATAATTTTGTTGGTTCACCCGATCATAGTTATTTTTTCCTCCTCTGCCTCAATGTCTTCCTCTATCTCGTCCTTTATCACCTCCACTAGATATGGTGTGATTTTCGGATACGGCCTTCAATGCTTGCTCTTCTTTCTCCTGCTGGTTAATTTTTTTCTCATGAACCAACAAGGAACTTTGCAATTCATCAATTGAAAGTTCATCCACATCATTTGCTTCTTCTATCGAACAGACAACAAAATTAAATTTTGGTGTCAAGGATCGAAGAATTTTCTCAACAACGGTGACATCTGTTGTCTTGTCTCCATGAATCCGCATCTTATTAACGATAGCCATCATTCTTGAAAAGTAGTCTGTAACTGACTCTCATGGTTTCATTCAAAGTAATTCAAACTCCGAACGAAGTGATTGAAGCTGCTGCCTCTTTGTTCTTGTTGTACCTTGGTATTTCTCTTCATGGAATCCCAAATATGCTTTGCAGTGTCCTTGCAAAGAATGGTTTCCAAAATTGATCGGTCAATTGCTTGGAAAAGATAATTCTTTGCTTTGAGATCCTTCAGCTTTAGTCCTTCCTGCTCCGTCTTTTGCCCGTCTGATAACTCAGCATCTGCTGCAGGTTCTGCTACGCCAGAAACAACAACCGTCCAGTATTCTTTGGATCTCAAGAAGTTCTCCATGAGCATGCTCCAATGGTCATAGTGACCATCAAAGCATGGAATAGCTGCTTGCACAAAGCCATTTTCTGAAGTCATTTGTGAGAAAAAAAATTACAGCTTTTCCTGGTTCTCTCCCTCGCAGTATTTTTTTTCTCACTGCAATCCCTCTCACGTAACGAGGCTCTGGATACCACTGATATAAGAGAAACAAAATACTGGATAATTTTATTCATAAGAATAGGTCCCTTTTGTAGGCATTACAAAGTGTAACCATTGTTTCCAGTTTTCCTAAAAACTAGCTATCCACTAACCAACTAACACACAATTCCTAAAGACCAGGTTTTAGCAACTGCCATTAGTTTTAAACAGAAACAATTCTAAAACAAATAAATAAATAAATCTTAACAGTAAGGTATAAAAGATTTAAAAAATAACGAATAAAATATAAATAAATTTAATTGATATACATTGACAGTGTAAACAAATTTTACACCATCACTTAATCACAACTACTGATATATTTAAAATGTTTGATTTTTATTTTAAATATTTTAAAAGTAATACAAACGGATGATTGTGATGCATTGACAATGTAAAACTTTTTACACCGACAGTGCATAACAATCAATCTTAATATAAATATATATGTTGTCACATTTATATATTAGAATTTTTTTAAAAAAAATCAAAAATAACCAATAATTAAAAAAAACCAAAATAACCAGGTTTACAAGACGGTGCGCCAGATGAATTGGCGCACCCCCTAAGCAGTAAGAGGAGGTGTCAATAGCATTGACGCATGCATTGGGCTTCTCATGAGGAGGCGCCAATGCGTTGGCCCTCATGACAAGGCGACAATGCTCCTGGTGCCTAGGTGCAATTAATGGTGTATGCGCCAATTCATCTGGTACATACACTCCTTATATATTTTTTTTTGAAATTTTTAAAATTTTTATTTTGTTTATTTAATAAATAAAAAATAGTAATGGAAAAAAATAAATTTATTGATGATGTAATAATTGGTTACATTAGACTGACAATAAACTAATGACCGACCCGATTATAACGTCCCCCTGTTCCACATCCAGGTGCGTTAGTTTGTCTCTGAGGTCTCCCACGATTTTCTTGAGGTGTTTGCGGTCTTTGTGTGGTGACCTGATCGAGTGATGGTTGGTGGGAAGGTCCAGCGGAAGTTCCAACGATATTTGACAGATGTGACATCATTCGTTCGGGGCACTGGCCAACGACGCTTCCGTAATGGAGTTCGGTGCCCATGTCATCGTAGTTAGGTAGTTGGGGTTGGGTAGATAGGGGACGGTATAGTTGTCCAAATTGGGCCATTGAGTCGTTTTATAAACGAAACAATGGTTCCTAAGGCGTACTATAGTTAAACAATGGTTGGGTGTTATGTTGATGGGATGTTAAGGTGGTCATTGGTGAGGGGGCTACGATGAAGTGACCCATATGAATCATCTGGGCTATAGACGATTGTGGTTGCGGGGTTTGATTCTTGGTATTGTGTTTGGGTGAGTGGTATGAATGGATTGTGACGTTGGATGGTTGGTTGTTGGGTGGATGGCATGAACGGGTTGCGAGGTTGGGTGTTTGGTTGTTGTGTGTATGTGGTAGGTTGATGTTGTGTGGTTGGTTGTTGTGTTTGGGTTAACATTGGTGTTGGGTGGGGAATTGTTGTGGGGCGTACGATGAAGAAGCAAGTTGGCGTGGATCCATTAAATACTGCGGCTCAGATACAAATTGTTGAGTTGTTACCGACCTAAACCATGTCATATATTGTTGAGTCGGTCTTGCATCATGGATGAATGGTTCGTTTAAGATATGTTGTTGTCGATTCCTCCATTGACGACACATCTCTTTTGCAAAGTCTCTCCAGTCAGAATAATCCCATTCTGCATCAACCCTTTTTTGATGCCAATTCCCCAAACACGTGGGAGATTCTAGATTCTGTTGTAGCATGCCGAACTGCAGTTTGACCCGATCACTCTGGTGCATTTCCACCGTAGTGAATCGAATAATCGGTGTCTTTGCTGTCCAAACTGCAACATCATCATGGTTCACATCATGATCAAGACCTAGATATGGCCTCTAGATAAACTGTAAAACAATAAGAAACGATTAGATGGAAAATAATTTGATAAGTATTTTTATATTAAAATATAGTTGTGTAGGAGTATTACATCGTCATGTCCAATGTGGTCCAATAGATTGTGATAGACTATAATAGCGTGTTTCGGACACCTATTATAGTTCATCCCCCTTACTGACCACCTTAGATAAAAAAAAGTAAAAAATATTATTTATTGTTAATTATAATATAAAATATAATTAACTAAATGGTAAGGTGTTAGACTTACTTGGTTGCAAATGGGAACACGAATGGGCACTCGTTTATCGGGGCGAGCGACGACATTCTTGACCAAACCTAAGCTTGAAGCAAATACGCACATGAAAAAATAGTACATGTATCCTTTTTTGCAGTTCTACACATTGCACTATATAGATGGGCCAACACAGCTGAACCCCAACTATATGTGTTTACCTTATTAATGTTGCGTAATAAAGGTAAATACATTATATTTACAGAATTACCCGTACTTTCTGGAAAAAAAAATTACCAAATAAAATCATAATATAACACCGAGTTTTTATTATTTTCTCGTACTCGGTTGCATAATATTGCTTGACCGGATGTATCTCCCTCAATTTCGTCGTCTAACAAAGGGGCACCCAATAATTCATTGCAGATAGAGTTGTCTTGGTGAACTCTACCATTCACGGCCTTTCCATCTATACGGAGATCCAACAACATGTACAAGTCCTCTAGTGTGACGATACACTCACCAATCAGAAGGTGAAATGTGTGGGTCTCGGGTCTCCACCGCTCCAACAATGCAAGAATGAACTTGTAGTCCATCGAGTACGAAACAATGTTGAGTAGATTTCCAAATCCATATCCTCTAATATATGGTTCTATTAAAGGATCGTGGGGTACATATTCATGTACACGGCATCTAAAACGCTTCAGATCCTAATAACAAAAAAGTAAGAAATGCAATAAGAAGAAGAAATACATAATCAACAAAGACAACTCTATAAGAAGTAAGAAAAACATAGATAACAAAGGTATACGACTTAAAAACGGAATAAGTGAAAAGAGAGAGATAACTTACAAAAGCCGAGATATTCTCGAGTGTTCCTCTGTGTTCATCGCCTATAGTCAACAAAGACATGATTTGATGTTGCATAGCTTGAGTGTGGTAGAGAAATAATGTGGCAAAGAAAGATTATAGATGAGTAGTTGATCGCGACTTTTGTATGATCTTCTTAATATTCTTATTAGCAGCCTCCACGGCGCCATTCATCTTTGGCCGGTACGGAGAAGAGTTATGGTGTTTTATTTTGAACTGCGTGCAGAGTTCAGTAATCATCTTGTTGTTCTTTCGGAGAGAGCAGGTTTCTCAGATGTATATAAGATAAGATCCATCTTAGAAATCAATAAAGTGGTATGATTCAACATATACTGTCTTAGTCGGCGAGCAGCCCAAGCCAAAGCACAACAAGCTTTCTCGAGCTGTGAGTATCTTGTTTCACAGTCGGTACCTTTTGCTAAGGTAGTATATTGCATGCTCTTTTCGACCAGACTCGTCATGTTGCCCCAACACACACCCTATTGAATTTTCTAACACGGTCAAATACATGATTAGAGGTCTTCCTTCAACTGGTGGCATCGGATTTATAGGTTCTTGGAGATACTTCTTGATTTTGTCAAAAGCTTCTTGACATTCATCATTCCATATCATCTCTTGATTTTTCCAGCGAAAACCTCTACATAGTCACGTAACATCCGACGTAATCTTTCTTTGACACTGTTTTCCAAGCCTGCTCCTATTTTGACTTCTTTCTTGTCTACTTCCGTACCCAGATTCACAGTTTCAATTGATTATTCCTGCGGCTGTATGGTCTTTTCTTCTTGGAGTAACAGTCTGGCAAGTTCTCAGGTACTTCACAATCTTTCTCACTTCCATCCTCGGCTTGGTAGATCGGATTTTCAAAGTCATAATGAACAGTAGCAGAATTATTATCAACAGGATCCAGAGTGGATATGGATCTGCAATTTGTTACGTGAGTGTGTGCAAGAAAACATAACTTATTTGAAAGATGACAGGAAAGATAAAGAGCGCAATATTTGAATGCAAAAAGGTCCATTGATTTATTGAATGTGAATATGCTTATAAAAATGACAAAACCTTTAACAAAATTTAATACATTAAAATAAGCAATAACAATTACTCCTGACTAAAGGAAATCGGGATAGTGTCTTCAGCCTTCCAATTATTGAGTCTGTCACCAATTGTTAGGAAAATCCAACTATCCAAGTCACAATCGTTATCAGCATCTTCCACAGCATTGACAGTCTCGTCATGGTTAGGCAGAGGGGCAGTGATGTCGTTAGGAGTCTCCGGAGGATCAGAGGTAGCCGCCTGTATCTTTCCACTTCGAATGCCGCGTTCAACATGCTCACCTGTTAATATAAGTTCAGTGAAACCCGATGAGGAACTTCTCAATAGATGGCTGTAGAATGGGCCAGTCAGTGTGCTCATGAACATGTCCACTAATTCTCGATCAGTCATGGGGGGTTTGACTCTGCCAGCCAAATCTCTCCATTTTTGAGCATATTCTTTGAAGCTTTCTTTAGATCCCATAGTCGTATTCTGCAACTGTAGCCGAGTAGGCGCCAATTCAGAATTATACTGGTAGTGCTTGTAGAAAGTTGTCGCTAAATCAGTCCAGGTGCGGATGTTAGAGCTCTCAAGCTGATAATACCATTCCAACTGTGTGCCAGATAGACTCTCTTGGAAGAAATGGATCCATAGCTTCCTATCAGTGGTATACGGCTGAATCTTTCTCACATAAGCTGTAACACCCTTCTACCCAAACGACATATTTAAATAGATTATCAGAGTACAACATGTAGAAGAGTTTACATTTCTTACAACATAACACTTATTGCATTACAACATAAAACATATTATTTAATATTTAAAACTTCGCAGCGGACAACAACACCAATATTATCATTCATCATATAACAATTCATAATAAGGTTTCAACGTTATCTCAACAAAGCATCTCAACATGTTAGTCATCATAAACAACGTAAATAATAATCAATTATCTATCGAATCCCATAACCCCGGTGTCACATGACCAGAGCATTTGACTCGACTCTGTAGAATAACTCTACACTTATTCTTCAAACCTCAACAATAGCTACTCCTCTTTATCTGCACATTGCTCATCATAGATGAACATAAACACATGCAGAAGGGGTAAGAATTACATTACTAAATAATAATATAACGACAGAAATATAAACATAAATATATTTCACATATGCTAACACAGCTCATCATAATCATCATAATCACATAGTCATGAACATCAACAAAACAACATATCAAATGCAATGCACACACCCATGCATGACTCAACACGACTCGGTATACCCATTTTGTGACCAACTACAGGATCACCACTCCCAGATTCACCACCATAGAATCCGAGTTCCCCGCAAGGAACCAAGCCTCTCAACAAGCCCGGAGTCAACAACATCATTGGAACTCAGTCCGTTCATCACTAGGCATCGGCCTTTCATGAATGCATGCACACCAAGCATGCATCATAATCAACATAGCAACAACAACATCATATAGTCATGTTATCATCATCATTAACACATTCTATCACAAAAGCATATCACATCATGCCACATAATCAAACACAGTATTATCACACTCTACTAATATCTATACCACTCAAAGCAACGGGAAATGATCCCTCATATACCATGCATCAGCTAAGTTACCTCGCTCAGCCTAAACAACCAAAACTGCACGACAACAGCCCAGGAAAGACCACAGTCTGCCCATACGCGTATTGCCTATGCCCATACGCGTATTGCCCACGCCTGACCAAATCCATACGCGTATTGCCATGTCCATACGCGTATGCTACGCGTATCACAATCCCATACGCGTACCAACAGAGACCAAAACACGTTCAAAACATCATCTTCCTCATCCATACGCGTATTGCCTAGTGCCATACGCGTACCAGCAATCTCATACGCGTATTGCCTAGTGCCATACGCGTATGACCAGAAACCAGATTTCCAGATCTGCAATGGCTTTTTTTCTGCTACGAGATCTATCCAAATTCATCCTTCCACAGTCAAAATTTCACACAAAATCATTCATATCATCTAATACAAATAGTCCCCTATTCGATTTCACAAATCCTAACATCATTGCATATAATTTCTACGAATTCCTTCGATTAAAATCCCCATTTTCGTTCATCCAATATTTCACCATTTTCAGCATATTATTGTTTAATAAGGTTCAGACCCCTTACCTCTTTGGATTGAAGGAAGCTCTGAGAAATCTTTGGCCTTTTCCTCTTCCTTCTCTTTCTCTTCAGCGTTTCTCCCCCTTCCTCTGACTCTGAGACAAAACACGTGAAAACAACCTGAGTCCTCACTTTGGCCTCTTTTATCCAATTTCCACTTTTACCCTTCCACTCTTCATATTCCATTTATTTTATTTATTTAATTATTATTAAAATAAATAACATCTATAATAATAATAAAAATAATCCAATAATTCAACTTTATTTAATTAAATTAATAAAATAATATTAACTCAATTAAATAATTCTCTTATTTTAATCGGGGTGTTACAACTCTCCCCCACTAAAAGAGTTTTCGTCCTCGAAAACATACCTCAAGCAAATAGAGCCGGATACGACTCCTTCATCTGATCTTCACGCTCCCAAGTCAAGCTCTCACCAGCTGGACCTCCCCAAACAACTTTCACTAGAGCAATCTTCTTACCTCTCAGGGTCTTCTCTTCTCGGTCATCTATCTGAATTGGCAACACCTCAACGGTCAAATTATCCCTCACCTGGATATCATCCAACTGAACAACATGCGAAGGATCCGCAATATATTTTCTCAACTGAGATACGTGAAACACATCATGCAGATTAGAAAGCGACGGCGGTAAAGCTATCCGATACGCCACTTCCCCAACCCTCTTCAAAATCTGATACGGACCCACAAACCTCGGAGTAAGCTTTTTAGACTTTAAAGCTCTACCCACACCTGTCGTCGGAGTAACTCTCAAGAACACATGATCTCCCTCTTGGAACTCAAGTGCCTTTCTCCTGTTATCATGATAACTCTTCTGACGACTCTGAGAAATCTTCATTTTCTCCTGAATCATCTTAACCTTTTCAGTCGTCTGCTGCACAATCTCAGGTCCGAGTACAACACTCTCACCTGATTCATACCAACACAATGGAGTTCTACACCTCCTACCATACAATGCTTCATATGGAGCCATACCGATACTAGCATGAAAACTATTATTATAAGTAAACTCCACCAACGGCAAATAACTATCCCAAGAACCACTCTGCTCCAACACATAAGCTCTCAACAAATCCTCCAAGGATTGGATAGTTCTTTCAGTCTGACCATCAGTCTGAGGATGATAAGCTGAACTCAACCTCAACTTAGTCCCCAACGCTTTCTGCAAACCTTCCCAAAATCTAGAAGTAAATCTGGGATCTCTATCAGACACAATACTGGATGGAATACCATGCAGCCTCACTATCTCCTCAATATACAACTCTGCCAACTTCTCTAAAGAGTGATTAATCTTCATCGGCAAGAAATGCGCTGACTTAGTCAATCGATCCACAATAACCCAAATAGAATCATTACCTTTCATCGTCCTCGGCAATCCCGTCACAAAATCCATGGAAATGCTATCCCACTTCCATTCAGGAATCTTCAAAGGTTGCATCATACCTGCCGGTTTCTGATGTTCAATCTTTGACTTCTGACAAGTCAAACAGGCATACACAAACTTAGCAACATCTCTTTTCATACCAGCCCACCAAAACAACTTCTTCAAATCTTGATACATTTTAGTTGCACCTGGATGGATACTCAATCCACTCCTATGGCCCTCTTCAAGAATACTCTTTTTCAATTCAGACACCTCAGGAACACAAACTCTACCTTTAAATCGCAGTATGCCATTCTCATCAATCTCAAAATTACCACCATTACCCTGGTTAACCATAGTAATATGATCAACTAGAGCGACATCAACTTGCTGACCATTCCGAATATCTTCTAGAATTCCACTAGTCAACTTCAGTATACCCAACTTTACACTATCAGCGGAAACTTCACAACCCAAACTCATATCACGGAACTGTTCAATTAACTCAAGCTCCCGAACCATCATCATAGACATATGTAGAGACTTTCTACTCAGCGCATCTGCAACTACATTAGCCTTACCGGGATGATAACTCAATTCGAAGTCAAAATCCTTCAGTAATTCTAACCACCTTCTCTGCCTCATATTTAACTCTTTCTGATCAAACAGATACTTCAGACTCTTGTGATCACTGAACACTTCGAATCTGGAACCATACAGATAATGCCTCCACATTTTCAACACAAATACAACAGCTGCAAGTTCTAGATCATGCGTAGGATAATTCCTCTCATGAACTTTCAACTGTCTAGAAGCATAAGCTACAACTTTACCATTCTGCATCAAAACACCACCAAGACCCATCAAAGAAGCATCACAATAAACAACGAAGGACTCACCAGGATTAGGCAAGATCAACACTGGAGCATTAGATACACCGAACGGCATCACAGTGTATTCATAATGACCATACCTCGTACGGAAAGCAGTCTTCGCAATATCATCTGACTTCACTCGGATCTGATGATAACCCGACCGCAAATCAATCTTACTGAAAACATGAGCTCCAACCAACTGGTCCATCAAATCATCAATCCTCGGCAATGGATATCGATTCTTGATAGTCACCTTATTCAACTGCCGATAATCGACACACAACCTCATCGTACCTTCTTTCTTCTTCACTAACAATACTGGTGCACCCCAAGGAGAAACACTTGGACGCACAAACTTCTTCTCAAGCAATTCTTCAAGTTGCTTCTTCAATTCAACTAATTCAGTTGCCGACATTCTATAAGGAGACATCGACACTGGACTAGTACCTGGTACTAAGTCAATGGCAAATTCGACTTCACGTTCTGGAGGTAATTCACTTACATCCTTCGGAAACACATCCTGAAATTCACAGACAACAGGCAAATCTACACTCACCACTTTCTTATCCGCTTGCAGAGACGCAAATAAAGCGAATATCTGAGCTTCATCTTTCACAAATTCCCCCACCTGCCTAGCAGATAGAAATCTTGCCTCATCATTCTCACCAACTTCAGAAAACCGCACCGTCTTCCTATAGCAGTTGATAAACACGCCATAGAATTCTAGCCAATTCATTCCCAGAATAATATCAATTTGGTGCAAGGGTAAGCACACCAAATCAATCACGAACTCTCTCTCAAAGATCGTCAAATGACAACCTCGACAGACAACAGAAGTCTTCACAGAACCATTAGCAGGAGTATCTATCACCATACTTCCGCCTAGGGACGACATAATCACACCAATCCTGGTCGCACACTCATACGAAATAAACGAATGAGTAGCACCAGTGTCAACAATAGCAAGCAATTCAACATTATTAATCAAGCAAGTACCTTTAATCAGATTATCTTCTTTAGGAGCTTCGGTCCCACTCAGAGCAAACACCCTACCAGTAGTATGAGCTGCAGTAGCCGCCTTCTTCGGTTTCGAGCACTGCGAACTGATATGGCATTTCTCGCCACAATTAAAACATGTCGGACCAGCATCCTTACATTCAGTAACTCTATGTCCAGCCTGACCGCATCGGAAACATCTCAGCACTTTCTTGGTACAGCTATCAGCACGGTGGCCTGGCTCGCCACACTTGAAACATTTACCAGCTATGGGAGATCCTCCCCCACTTGGCTTCTTCTCATCTACCACTTTCTACTTACCTTTACCATTCGGAGATGCATAAGGACTACCACGATCCTTATTCTTCTTCTCACTAAGACTCTTGTAGTGAGCAGTCCTAGCCTTGCTATCTTCATCAAATATCCTGCACTTGTTAACCAGTGTAGGAAACCTACGAATCTCCTGGTAACCAATGCCTTGTTTGATCTCGGGACGTAACCCGTTCTCAAACTTGACACACTTGGATTCCTCGGCATCAGCATTATTATAATGAGGACAATACTGCACCAGCTCCTCAAACTTCGAAGCGTAATCAGCAACAGACATGTTACCCTGCTTCAGTCCCAGAAATTCCATCTCCTTCTTACATCGCACATCAGCAGGAAAATATTTCTCCAGAAAGGCCGCCTTGAACCTTTCCCAAGTCATCTCAGCACCTGGTACTACAATTCTATGGCGAGTGTTATCCCACCAGTTGTCAGCCTCTTCAGATAACATATGCGTACCAAACTGCACCTTCTGTGCTTCAGTACACGTCATCACCCGGAAAATCTTCTCAATTTCCTTCAGCCAAATCTGAGCACCATCTGGATCATAGCGCCCTTTGAATGTAGGAGGGTTATTCTTCAGAAACCTTCCCAAATTCCTAAACTCGTCGACCGGCGGATTCTGCTGCGCCTGCATAGCCTGCGCCATAGCAGCCAAAGCCTCAGCAATCGCACGGTCATTTTCTCCAGCCATACTCTGCACAACACAACCACAACCGTTAAATATCGACAGTGTCATTTACACTAATCGACCAACAGGGAAAACCTCACATTATGACTCGACTGGACTGACCATGCTCTGATACCACTAATGTAACACCCTTCTACCCAAACGACATATTTAAATAGATTATTAGAGTACAACATGTAGAAGAGTTTACATTTCTTACAACATAACACTTATTGCATTACAACATAAAACATATTATTTAATATTTAAAACTTCGCAGCGGACAACAACACCAATATTATCATTCATCATATAACAATTCATAATAAGGTTTCAACGTTATCTCAACAAAGCATCTCAACATGTTAGTCATCATAAACAACGTAAATAATAATCAATTATCTATCGAATCCCATAACCCCGGTGTCACATGACCAGAGCATTTGACTCGACTCTGTAGAATAACTCTACACTTATTCTTCAAACCTCAACAATAGCTACTCCTCTTTATCTGCACATTGCTCATCATAGATGAACATAAACACATGCAGAAGGGGTAAGAATTACATTATTAAATAATAATATAACGACAGAAATATAAACATAAATATATTTCACATATGCTAACACAGCTCATCATAATCATCATAATCACATAGTCATGAACATCAACAAAACAACATATCAAATGCAATGCACACACCCATGCATGACTCAACACGACTCGGTATACCCATTTTGTGACCAACTACAGGATCACCACTCCCAGATTCACCACCATAGAATCCGAGTTCCCCGCAAGGAACCAAGCCTCTCAACAAGCCCGGAGTCAACAACATCATTGGAACTCAGTCCGTTCATCACTAGGCATCGGCCTTTCATGAATGCATGCACACCAAGCATGCATCATAATCAACATAGCAACAACAACATCATATAGTCATGTTATCATCATCATTAACACATTCTATCACAAAAGCATATCACATCATGCCACATAATCAAACACAGTATTATCACACTCTACTAATATCTATACCACTCAAAGCAACGGGAAATGATCCCTCATATACCATGCATCAGCTAAGTTACCTCGCTCAGCCTAAACAACCAAAACTGCACAACAACAGCCCAGGAAAGACCACAGTCTGCCCATACGCGTATTGCCTATGCCCATACGCGTATTGCCCACGCCTGACCAAATCCATACGCGTATTGCCATGTCCATACGCGTATGCTACGCGTATCACAATCCCATACGCGTACCAACAGAGACCAAAACACGTTCAAAACATCATCTTCCTCATCCATACGCGTATTGCCTAGTGCCATACGCGTACCAGCAATCTCATACGCGTATTGCCTAGTGCCATACGCGTATGACCAGAAACCAGATTTCCAGATCTGCAATGGCTTTTTTCTGCTACGAGATCTATCCAAATTCATCCTTCCACAGTCCAAATTTCACACAAAATCATTCATATCATCTAATACAAATAGTCCCCTATTCGATTTCACAAATCCTAACATCATTGCATATAATTTCTACGAATTCCTTCAATTAAAATCCCCATTTTCGTTCATCCAATATTTCACCATTTTCAGCATATTATTGTTTAATAAGGTTCAGACCCCTTACCTCTTTGGATTGAAGGAAGCTCTGAGAAATCTTTGGCCTTTTCCTCTTCCTTCTCTTTCTCTTCAGCGTTTCTCCCCCTTCCTCTGACTCTGAGACAAAACACGTGAAAACAACCTGAGTCCTCACTTTGGCCTCTTTTATCCAATTTCCACTTTTACCCTTCCACTCTTCATATTCCATTTATTTTATTTATTTAATTATTATTAAAATAAATAACATCTATAATAATAACAAAAATAATCCAATAATTCAACTTTATTTAATTAAATTAATAAAATAATATTAACTCAATTAAATAATTCTCTTATTTTAATCGGGGTGTTACATAAGCTCTCAGATGCATCTGAGGACAAGATGCCCCGTCATACTTAGTGAAAGCGGGGACCTTGAATTTGCGGGGAATGATCACATCAGAGACCAGACCCAAGCTTTCGAAATCCAGACTGGGTGCCTTCTGACCCTCCATAGCTAGCATACGTTCTTCCAGCAACTTGTACTTATCATCTTTTGGAGAGTACTGTTCATTCTCATAATCTTCATCTTCGTCCTCCTGGCTGAAAGGATCAGCATTCTCATCTTCTGAATCTATCCCCTCTTCTCGATCCTTCGTGTAACACCCTTCTACCCAAACGACATATTTAAATAGATTATCAGAGTACAACATGTAGAAGAGTTTACATTTCTTACAACATAACACTTATTGCATTACAACATAAAACATATTATTTAATATTTAAAACTTCGCAGCGGACAACAACACCAATATTATCATTCATCATATAACAATTCATAATAATGGTTCAACATTATCTCAACAAAGCATCTCAACATGTTAGTCATCATAAACAACGTAAATAATAATCAATTATCTATCGAATCCCATAACCCCGGTGTCACATGACCAGAGCATTTGACTCGACTCTGTAGAATAACTCTACACTTATTCTTCAAACCTCAACAATAGCTACTCCTCTTTATCTGCACATTGCTCATCATAGATGAACATAAACACATGCAGAAGGGGTAAGAATTACATTATTAAATAATAATATAACGACAGAAATATAAACATAAATATATTTCATATATGCTAACACAGCTCATCATAATCATCATAATCACATAGTCATGAACATCAACAAAACAACATATCAAATGCAATGCACACACCCATGCATGACTCAACACGACTCGGTATACCCATTTTGTGACCAACTACAGGATCACCACTCCCAGATTCACCACCATAGAATCCGAGTTCCCCGCAAGGAACCAAGCCTCTCAACAAGCCCGGAGTCAACAACATCATTGGAACTCAGTCCGTTCATCACTAGGCATCGGCCTTTCATGAATGCATGCACACCAAGCATGCATCATAATCAACATAGCAACAACATCATCATATAGTCATGTTATCATCATCATTAACACATTCTATCACAAAAGCATATCACATCATGCCACATAATCAAACACAGTATTATCACACTCTACTAATATCTATACCACTCAAAGCAACGGGAAATGATCCCTCATATACCATGCATCAGCTAAGTTACCTCGCTCAGCCTAAACAACCAAAACTGCACAACAACAGCCCAGGAAAGACCACAGTCTGCCCATACGCGTATTCCCTATGCCCATACACGTATTGCCCACGCCTGACCAAATCCATACGCGTATTGCCATGTCCATACGCGTATGCTACGCGTATCACAATCCCATACGCGTACCAACAGAGACCAAAACACGTTCAAAACATCATCTTCCTCATCCATACGCGTATTGCCTAGTGCCATACGCGTACCAGCAATCTCATACGCGTATTGCCTAGTGCCATACGCGTATGACCAAAAACCAGATTTCCAGATCTGCAATGGCTTTTTTCTGCTACGAGATCTATCCAAATTCATCCTTCCACAGTCCAAATTTCACACAAAATCATTCATATCATCTAATACAAATAGTCCCCTATTCGATTTCACAAATCCTAACATCATTGCATATAATTTCTACGAATTCCTTCAATTAAAATCCCCATTTTCGTTCATCCAATATTTCACCATTTTCAGCATATTATTGTTTAATAAGGTTCAGACCCCTTACCTCTTTGGATTGAAGGAAGCTCTGAGAAATCTTTGGCCTTTTCCTCTTCCTTCTCTTTCTCTTCAACGTTTCTCCCCCTTCCTCTGACTCTGAGACAAAACACGTGAAAACAACCTGAGTCCTCACTTTGGCCTCTTTTATCCAATTTCCACTTTTACCCTTCCACTCTTCATATTCCATTTATTTTATTTATTTAATTATTATTAAAATAAATAACATCTATAATAATAATAAAAATAATCCAATAATTCAACTTTATTTAATTAAATTAATAAAATAATATTAACTCAATTAAATAATTCTCTTATTTTAATCGGGGTGTTACAACTCTCCCCCACTAAAAGAGTTTTCGTCCTCGAAAACATACCTCAAGCAAATAGAGCCGGATACGACTCCTTCATCTGATCTTCACGCTCCCAAGTCAAGCTCTCACCAGCTGGACCTCCCCAAACAACTTTCACTAGAGCAATCTTCTTACCTCTCAGGGTCTTCTCTTCTCGGTCATCTATCTGAATTGGCAACACCTCAACGGTCAAATTATCCCTCACCTGGATATCATCCAACTGAACAACATGCGAAGGATCCGCAATATATTTTCTCAACTGAGATACGTGAAACACATCATGCAGATTAGAAAGCGACGGCGGTAAAGCTATCCGATACGCCACTTCCCCAACCCTCTTCAAAATCTGATACGGACCCACAAACCTCGGAGTAAGCTTTTTAGACTTTAAAGCTCTACCCACACCTGTCGTCGGAGTAACTCTCAAGAACACATGATCTCCCTCTTGGAACTCAAGTGCCTTTCTCCTGTTATCATGATAACTCTTCTGACGACTCTGAGAAATCTTCATTTTCTCCTGAATCATCTTAACCTTTTCAGTCGTCTGCTGCACAATCTCAGGTCCGAGTACAACACTCTCACCTGATTCATACCAACACAATGGAGTTCTACACCTCCTACCATACAATGCTTCATATGGAGCCATACCGATACTAGCATGAAAACTATTATTATAAGTAAACTCCACCAACGGCAAATAACTATCCCAAGAACCACTCTGCTCCAACACACAAGCTCTCAACAAATCCTCCAAGGATTGGATAGTTCTTTCAGTCTGACCATCAGTCTGAGGATGATAAGCTGAACTCAACCTCAACTTAGTCCCCAACGCTTTCTGCAAACCTTCCCAAAATCTAGAAGTAAATCTGGGATCTCTATCAGACACAATACTGGATGGAATACCATGCAGCCTCACTATCTCCTCAATATACAACTCTGCCAACTTCTCTAAAGAGTGATTAATCTTCATCGGCAAGAAATGCGCCGACTTAGTCAATCGATCCACAATAACCCAAATAGAATCATTACCTTTCATCGTCCTCGGCAATCCCGTCACAAAATCCATGGAAATGCTATCCCACTTCCATTCAGGAATCTTCAAAGGTTGCATCATACCTGCCGGTTTCTGATGTTCAATCTTTGACTTCTGACAAGTCAAACAGGCATACACAAACTTAGCAACATCTCTTTTCATACCAGCCCACCAAAACAACTTCTTCAAATCTTGATACATTTTAGTTGCACCTGGATGGATACTCAATCCACTCCTATGGCCCTCTTCAAGAATACTCTTTTTCAATTCAGACACCTCAGGAACACAAACTCTACCTTTAAATCGCAGTATGCCATTCTCATCAATCTCAAAATTACCACCATTACCCTGGTTAACCATAGTAATATGATCAACTAGAGCGACATCAACTTGCTGACCATTCCGAATATCTTCTAGAATTCCACTAGTCAACTTCAGTATACCCAACTTTACACTATCAGCGGAAACTTCACAACCCAAACTCATATCACGGAACTGTTCAATTAACTCAAGCTCCCGAACCATCATCATAGACATATGTAGAGACTTTCTACTCAGCGCATCTGCAACTACATTAGCCTTACCGGGATGATAACTCAATTCGAAGTCAAAATCCTTCAGTAATTCTAACCACCTTCTCTGCCTCATATTTAACTCTTTCTGATCAAACAGATACTTCAGACTCTTGTGATCACTGAACACTTCGAATCTGGAACCATACAGATAATGCCTCCACATTTTCAACACAAATACAACAGCTGCAAGTTCTAGATCATGCGTAGGATAATTCCTCTCATGAACTTTCAACTGTCTAGAAGCATAAGCTACAACTTTACCATTCTGCATCAAAACACCACCAAGACCCATCAAAGAAGCATCACAATAAACAACGAAGGACTCACCAGGATTAGGCAAGATCAACACTGGAGCATTAGATACACCGAACGGCATCACAGTGTATTCATAATGACCATACCTCGTACGGAAAGCAGTCTTCGCAATATCATCTGACTTCACTCGGATCTGATGATAACCCGACCGCAAATCAATCTTACTGAAAACATGAGCTCCAACCAACTGGTCCATCAAATCATCAATCCTCGGCAATGGATATCGATTCTTGATAGTCACCTTATTCAACTGCCGATAATCGACACACAACCTCATCGTACCTTCTTTCTTCTTCACTAACAATACTGGTGCACCCCAAGGAGAAACACTTGGACGCACAAACTTCTTCTCAAGCAATTCTTCAAGTTGCTTCTTCAATTCAACTAATTCAGTTGCCGACATTCTATAAGGAGACATCGACACTGGACTAGTACCTGGTACTAAGTCAATGGCAAATTCGACTTCACGTTCTGGAGGTAATTCACTTACATCCTCCGGAAACACATCCTGAAATTCACAGACAACAGGCAAATCTACACTCACCACTTTCTTATCCGCTTGCAGAGACGCAAATAAAGCGAATATCTGAGCTTCATCTTTCACAAATTCCCCCACCTGCCTAGCAGATAGAAATCTTGCCTCATCATTCTCACCAACTTCAGAAAACCGCACCGTCTTCCTATAGCAGTTGATAAACACGCCATAGAATTCTAGCCAATTCATTCCCAGAATAATATCAATTTGGTGCAAGGGTAAGCACACCAAATCAATCACGAACTCTCTCTCAAAGATCGTCAAATGACAACCTCGACAGACAACAGAAGTCTTCACAGAACCATTAGCAGGAGTATCTATCACCATACTTCCGCCTAGGGACGACATAATCACACCAATCCTGGTCGCACACTCATACGAAATAAACGAATGAGTAGCACCAGTGTCAACAATAGCAAGCAATTCAACATTATTAATCAAGCAAGTACCTTTAATCAGATTATCTTCTTTAGGAGCTTCGGTCCCACTCAGAGCAAACACCCTACCAGTAGTATGAGCTGCAGTAGCCGTCTTCTTCGGTTTCGAGCACTGCGAACTGATATGGCCTTTCTCGCCACAATTAAAACATGTCGGACCAGCATCCTTACATTCAGTAACTCTATGTCCAGCCTGACCGCATCGGAAACATCTCAGCACTTTCTTGGTACAGCTATCAGCACGGTGGCCTGGCTCGCCACACTTGAAACATTTACCAGCTATGGGAGATCCTCCCCCACTTGGCTTCTTCTCATCTACCACTTTCTGCTTACCTTTACCATTCGGAGATGCATAAGGACTACCACGATCCTTATTCTTCTTCTCACTAAGACTCTTGTAGTGAGCAGTCCTAGCCTTGCTATCTTCATCAAATATCCTGCACTTGTTAACCAGTGTAGGAAACCTACGAATCTCCTGGTAACCAATGCCTTGTTTGATCTCGGGACGTAACCCGTTCTCAAACTTGACACACTTGGATTCCTCAGCATCAGCATTATTATAATGAGGACAATACTGCACCAGCTCCTCAAACTTCGAAGCGTAATCAGCAACAGACATGTTACCCTGCTTCAGTCCCAGAAATTCCATCTCCTTCTTACATCGCACATCAGCAGGAAAATATTTCTCCAGAAAGGCCGCCTTGAACCTTTCCCAAGTCATCTCAGCACCTGGTACTACAATTCTATGGCGAGTGTTATCCCACCAGTTGTCAGCCTCTTCAGATAACATATGCGTACCAAACTGCACCTTCTGTGCTTCAGTACACGTCATCACCCGGAAAATCTTCTCAATTTCCTTCAGCCAAATCTGAGCACCATCTGGATCATAGCGCCCTTTGAATGTAGGAGGGTTATTCTTCAGAAACCTTCCCAAATTCCTAAACTCGTCGACCGGCGGATTCTGCTGCGCCTGCATAGCCTGCGCCATAGCAGCCAAAGCCTCAGCAATCGCACGGTCATTTTCTCCAGCCATACTCTGCACAACACAACCACAACCGTTAAATATCGACAGTGTCATTTACACTAATCGACCAACAGGGAAACCTCACATTATGACTCGACTGGACTGACCATGCTCTGATACCACTAATGTAACACCCTTCTACCCAAACGACATATTTAAATAGATTATCAGAGTACAACATGTAGAAGAGTTTACATTTCTTACAACATAACACTTATTGCATTACAACATAAAACATATTATTTAATATTTAAAACTTCACAGCGGACAACAACACCAATATTATCATTCATCATATAACAATTCATAATAATGGTTCAACATTATCTCAACAAAGCATCTCAACATGTTAGTCATCATAAACAACGTAAATAATAATCAATTATCTATCGAATCCCATAACCCCGGTGTCACATGACCAGAGCATTTGACTCGACTCTGTAGAATAACTCTACACTTATTCTTCAAACCTCAACAATAGCTACTCCTCTTTATCTGCACATTGCTCATCATAGATGAACATAAACACATGCAGAAGGGGTAAGAATTACATTATTAAATAATAATATAACGACAGAAATATAAACATAAATATATTTCACATATGCTAACACAGCTCATCATAATCATCATAATCACATAGTCATGAACATCAACAAAACAACATATCAAATGCAATGCACACACCCATGCATGACTCAACACGACTCGGTATACCCATTTTGTGACCAACTACAGGATCACCACTCCCAGATTCACCACCATAGAATCCGAGTTCCCCGCAAGGAACCAAGCCTCTCAACAAGCCCGGAGTCAACAACATCATTGGAACTCAGTCCGTTCATCACTAGGCATCGGCCTTTCATGAATGCATGCACACCAAGCATGCATCATAATCAACATAGCAACAACAGCATCATATAGTCATGTTATCATCATCATTAACACATTCTATCACAAAAGCATATCACATCATGCCACATAATCAAACACAGTATTATCACACTCTACTAATATCTATACCACTCAAAGCAACGGGAAATGATCCCTCATATACCATGCATCAGCTAAGTTACCTCGCTCAGCCTAAACAACCAAAACTGCACAACAACAGCCTAGGAAAGACCACAGTCTGCCCATACGCGTATTGCCTATGCCCATACGCGTATTGCCCACGCCTGACCAAATCCATACGCGTATTGCCATGTCCATACGCGTATGCTACGCGTATCACAATCCCATACGCGTACCAACAGAGACCAAAACACGTTCAAAACATCATCTTCCTCATCCATACGCGTATTGCCTAGTGCCATACGCGTACCAGCAATCTCATACGCGTATTGCCTAGTGCCATACGCGTATGACCAGAAACCAGATTTCCAGATCTGCAATGGCTTTTTTCTGCTACGAGATCTATCCAAATTCATCCTTCCACAGTCCAAATTTCACACAAAATCATTCATATCATCTAATACAAATAGTCCCCTATTCGATTTCACAAATCCTAACATCATTGCATATAATTTCTACGAATTCCTTCGATTAAAATCCCCATTTTCGTTCATCCAATATTTCACCATTTTCAGCATATTATTGTTTAATAAGGTTCAGACCCCTTACCTCTTTGGATTGAAGGAAGCTCTGAGAAATCTTTGGCCTTTTCCTCTTCCTTCTCTTTCTCTTCAGCGTTTCTCCCCCTTCCTCTGACTCTGAGACAAAACACGTGAAAACAACCTGAGTCCTCACTTTGGCCTCTTTTATCCAATTTCCACTTTTACCCTTCCACTCTTCATATTCCATTTATTTTATTTATTTAATTATTATTAAAATAAATAACATCTATAATAATAATAAAAATAATCCAATAATTCAACTTTATTTAATTAAATTAATAAAATAATATTAACTCAATTAAATAATTCTCTTATTTTAATCGGGGTGTTACCCTTCGGAAATCTAATCTTGACTCCTGCAGTCTGTCCTTTAAGCCTTCTTCCCGGGTTAATGTAACTCACAACTTTCTTGTCTTTCTTCTTCTCGAGCAATAGAGCCTTCAGTTCCTCCTGCCCATTGGATAAGTTCAAGATCATCTCCTAGAATTGAGCATTCTGAGCCTGGAGATCTTTGACAGTTTGTTCGAGGTCCATTTTTCTGTTTGCAATAGGAAGATCGTGAGAACATTGATCCCTTTAGAGTACCTGTTATGCAATGTTATGTTATACTATGCAATGTATGTTATGCTATGCAATGTATGAAATGTTTTCAATGTTTAGAGTCCTTGAAATGGTTAGTACAATGCCATGATGTTATGATGTTATGATGTCATGATGTTATGATGTTAAATAAGTAACAAGCATAAACAAGTCACACAACAATCATTCCTAGGTTTTAAGGCTTGCATGAGTTCCATAGGTAAGTACCCTCCCCACTGAAGTTTGGTTGGTTCAACCTGTCCTAGAATAGTAACCGGGTTCTAGAAGGATCTCAAATCATTGACCTTCCTTTAAGTCCACTTCAGTGCAACACCAAGTGGTTGACCGAAGCTTCCCTAAAGTCCAATCTCAAAGAGTGTAGTATCGAGTCTCAACCAACCCCAGTCGGAACCGAAGTCAGTTATCTCACTACTTTCTAATGGCTAGGATGAGTCAATTAGGGTTCTAAAGGTCTGGTTAATGCTTTGATGACACCACGCGGAAGCCAAATTTTTCCTCAAGTAAACATGAGGAACATCAGGACATCCAAAGTGTCACATTAACCGTAGCCATCATTTTGACCATTCCAGTATACGCCGGATAGTCGCGATGATCTTTTGCTACTTACCTAAGGTACACTAGATCCGGGTGTAGGATCTTTCACTCAAGCATAAAATACCCAAGCAATCCCTTAAAAGTAAATCAGACAATTCGAATAAGTGATCTTGTTTTTAAGGTAACCTCTCTTTAATAATCCCCAGCAGAGTCGCCAGTTCTGTCATACGGTGAACTGACTTTGTGTGTTTTTGCTTTGGAAAGCAAATGTCGCGGATAGCAAGAGTCGCCACCGACTTTTCTTTTATCCAATAAGGAAAGGTGGAAAAGAACAGGAAAGACCTTAATTAGATTTTGGGTTCGGGAGGTACATTATACAAAGGGAAGGTGTTAGCACCCTTTGTATCCATGGTTATCCATGGGCTCTTAATTGCTTGATCACTTATGTTTGTCTGAAAAAGTGTTTGTGAATTGCTTAAAAAATGTTTTGAAAAGAGAGTTTAACTTTGTAATGATTCTTGTACGAATGTATACAAAGTAGTTATCTCGTGTAATTTTGAAAGCGGTTTAGAAAAATATAACTTGGCAATGATTCTAGTACGAATGTATACCAAGTGGTGATTTTCTAGTATTTGTGAAGTGTGAGGTATGAAAAATGTTTTAGGTTGTGAACCAGCAATTAAGAGTTATACCCACCCAAGGTCTTTATGGGTATTTCCTATCCTTATGAGGGTAAAACTGTCCTTACTATTGAGAAGTAAGTAGTCTTATCCCTTTGGATGTAAAGGGACATCGTAGGGTCATCGTTTGGTCATTGAAGGCAACATTTGTAAGGATACCTTAGCATTCGAAGGGACGATCATCATTTAACCGTAGGCTACAACGACGGGTCATCGAGGGACAAAATCATATATTCGCAGGCAACATCCAAGGGACAATGATTTATTTTATAGGGACATGATGATTTAACCGAAGGGTCTTTGCTAAGTGTATCCCCACGTTCGCGGGACATGACCGTAATACCGTAATACCGTAGGGCAATAAAGAGAGGTCCAAGATCACATATTCAAAGGCAATATTTTATAATCAATTAGTTAGTTGTAATCAATTAGGTAATTAGGTCCATATTATAATCAATTAGGTAATTAGGGTGAATCTCTCCAAGGGTATCCCACAAATAAAGTGGAATACCTAGCAAGCTACTTTCTCCGGGAGTATGTGAACCCTTACAAAATTCAGCAAACAGGTCAGAATACCAAATCAGGGTGCAATCAAGAGTTGCACCAAATAAAAGGCATCACAACAGAAATATTGTTAGGTGAATAATGTATGATTACAATAAAACATGTCAGATAAGCAAAAATCAGAATGAAAAAATCAACGACTGTCACGTTCGCTCCTGCCTCGCCTAGCGACGGCTTAGCGAATGCTCGCTACATGCTCGCTTAGCGAGGTGCTAGCGAGCGACTGCGGATTCTGGTTTTAATAGCAGTACAATTCCAGAAAGCTCCAAACCCTATGGCATTCATCATAGAAATTACATGGTTAAACGTTCAAGACATTCATACATACTTAAATTCACATGCAAGACTTAAGATATTTTTATAAATTCAATCATAATGCCACATGCAAATTAAGAACATAAAGCGGTAATGGTAATGCAAACCTGTTTGCAATTGAATTGCAACCTTGAATTGGCAAGTCACTCTTAGGGTTGGCGCCGGATTGAGTTGGGCGAAGATAACCTTGGTGCCGATGAGTTTCCTTCAGGGTTTCCTTTAGGGTTGCTCTAAATTCTCTGGGTTAGCCTCCAGGGTTTGCTGTGCCTCCTCTCTATCTCCCCTTTTCGTCCTTCCTTTCTGAATGAGGTCCTTGGTATTTATAATAGTTTTTGTGACCTAATGGGCTCAGAATGAAGCCCAAAAATTCTGGTATTCGCAAGCTTCGCTAGGCGAGTGGCGTAGCGAAGGGTTCGCTAGGCGAAGGAGTTGCTCGCCTAGCGAGCATGCCATTCTGGGCCATTTTCTGGATTTGGCCATCTGTGAGCTGGGTCTTTGTTCCTTTAAGGTTAATGCCTTGGACAATGAGTTGGAGTGCCTTGAAGAATGTCTTGAAAGATTAACGGGCAAATTTTGGGGTATGGCACCTTTCATTAGACACTATTGATTAAAAATCTTTTCTCAAACTCTCGCTCTGTTGAATAGACTATGATTTTACCTTAACGTATGTTCTCACTATTTAGTTAAAACTAAAATCACTTTTTGAAAACAATAGAATCTATAGAAACTCTTTTTATTAAAATACTAACCGTTTAAACACCCTCGTCTCAAACTCTCGCTCTGTTGACTTAGATTATATGATTAAACTTAAATGCTTAACTCTCGTCCTCACATTTAACCTTTAAAAATACTTTTTGAAAATGATTAGAATTTAATTAACTCTAAAAATTTCTTTCGCCCTGATTTAAAGTTAATGTCCAATTTACACTGTCCAGTTAAAAACTCAAACCGTCGTTCTATTGATTTTAACTTCTTTACGTCTTTTACTCTCGTACAAAAACTTTGGTATTAACCCTGTAAATTGAGACCATAAAAAGAGTGACTATATCTTTAAATAAATTTAAACCAACTTAGTTTTGATTCCTTTATTCCGCTTACTTTACATACCGATATCTAAGTTTATTTAGCCGGACATGCTAAACAAGCCTAAACAATAATTATGCTTAAATACAGCCATGTCAGACAAACAGTATAAATAAACAGCAGTACAGAGCATATATAAATTAAAACAATAAATTAATGAACCTGTAATATTAATAGAAATCTTGATTGTTCCCTAGCTTCGATGCTTGAACACTCCACCACAAATCGGCTGGATTTGTTCTTCACAATCTTCGACCAGACAGTAAAATAAAGGCGAAGGAATAAAATACTATGATCAAACGTAAGGTTAGATCCAGTAAAAACTACACAATAGTTTCCGGTGTAGAAACTAGTGTGAAAGAAAATAAATTCAATGCTTTGGAAATTAACTAGAAAAGAAAAGGAAATAAAAATTGCTAAGAAAGTAGAGTGCTGGAAAATTAAAAAGCAGGAAAAAATAATGCACGGTGCCGAAAACTGGAAAATTGAGAGAGCTGCAGGGTTCCACCATTGGATCTATTTATACCAATCCATCAAGTGACCGTTTCTTCCAAAGTCCTTCAGTAGGTTTTGTCACACGTCAACTGGTCAAGCGAAGAAATAGGTGAACGTGCTTCTGTTACGCGTCAAAGCCAAAAATATAGGAATGGGGGTGTGACGCTCGTCACACCTTGTGTGGCGATCGTCACAGCATCATAGCGCCTCTCCTTGTAGTTGTGGGCTGAGCTTTAGTGGATTGCTTTTTATCCTCTTTTTGCACCTCCTTTTCTTTCTTTTTCACGTATGCTTCAAATAGTGTTACCTGAAATAAATAGAAGGAAAATACCAAGTAATATCGAATAATATGACATAAATCGAATCAAATAATAATATAATTTAATTAAATCGAGTCCAAAAATGTGATATTATTTCATGTTATCAAACTCCCCCATACTTAGACTTTTGCTTGTCCTCAAGCAAGATTCAATGTAGAAATCGGTTTAAAATACTAGCCAGATGAAATTTCCAAACACACATCAATTCGTAGTAGGTTGCAAGTAAATCTCGTTTAAAAATAACTTGCGCTTAATCTTAACATCAACAATTACCGTTACAACCTCAGATATAACCCCACCTTATGCAAACCAGTTCGAGTCACGCTATTATAGCTATCCTAGTTCTTTTACTCTTATTTCACCCATTTTCATTCTAGCGAAATCACATTAAGCCCTTTATCTTTTCGCGCACATAGTGGAGTAACCGGTTAGCGATTCTGATTCCCTTTTTAGCTGGAAGTTCTGGTACATAAGTTGGATAACTTCGTTATTTAGTCCATTATAAATTGCGGGGGATCGGACCGTAGTCCGCCCTACCAAGTTCAACACCAGAAACCGCTGAACCAACTCACAGTGGATCGTTCATACAATATTTTTGTAGGGTCCGCAACCTTTGGATTAAATGATCGGGTAAGGATCACCTAACTTAATTAGTGCATTTCCTTATATATATTTTTTTATGTTGTTTTGGGAATCATTCACTTATATTCATCGGCTCTCCACGTAGTTTGCTATTAAGATGGTGTCGACTTCTCGTATAAACTACTTGGGGTTACTATAAAACTAAAAGTTCAAGGGATTGGTATAATAGGTACTTTTCCTGATCTAGCATGTTGAGGTTTTTAGAGCGTTGGGGCGGTAATAATTTTCGTCTTAATTTTACTCAAGTTTGATAAAATAAGCAACCTTTATACTTATTGAGTGTGTTAAGTGTTAAATTTTTTTTTTATGGCTCAAGAAAATTGAGGGGAAAAGATAATACAAAATTTTCACACTAGGGACTCGACTTAAAATAAATATATTATATTTAGATAAGGGAAATAACAATGAAAGGGAAGATAACATACTTGAAAGAGGAATGTTGGAAAAGAAATAATCATAACGGAAACAAAGTTTTCCCCCCATACTTAAGTGAAATATTGTCCCCAATGTTTTAAAGAAAAGCGAAAAGAAAGGAAAATAAAATAAATATGCTCAATTTTGCCTGCGTCTTCTTGTTCTCGGGCCCGGTGAGCGTTAACGTACTTCCAAGTCATCAAACCTGTTGAGCAAATCAGTGAACCACTGGTCGGTTATTGCATTCCTTGCTTCCCGTTGATGTTGCATCTGGCGCATCAGTTGCATCACTTCGTTATTCTGCGCATGCATGGCATCAATAGCATCCATGATGTCATCATTAGTTGCTGGCCTTCTTCTTCGACGACGTCGGGAGGATGGACCAGTTGCATTATCGGAAGGGTTAAGCGGGGTTGACTGTTGTTCAGGACCTTGATCACCTTGCTCCATTTCTTCAAACTCGTCCGGGGCCGGGTTTGCTTGTGTAGGCTCGGTAGCTTCGGGAGCATTAAGGTCGTAGATGAATCGGTCGGGGTTGGTGACATCTGTGAGGGCAATGTTGGGTAAAACAACGCTTGGTACTTCTTGGTTATTCACCATAAGATAATACCTTCCGCCTACCCTATTTTTGATTAAGCGACTGGAGCGACAATAGCTTATATCCATAAATAGAGGTGGCAGAGATTGTAAATTTTGAAGTCGGTCCCCTAGGTTCAAACCAAGTGCGATGGTGGTTATTAATCCTCCAATCATGAAAGGTTGGCGGCCTCTAGCACATAGGGTGCGGATATGTTGAAATAAGAAAGAAGCGGCGTTTACCTTTGTATCCATTTCAAAGACGCAGTGGAGGAAGAATAATTCCTTGGCATTGACTTTGCTGTTGTTGGGTCGACCAAAAATGGTGTTTTGCAGAATGCGGATAAAATACCGGATAGTGGGGTTATGTATGTGTGAAGCAAGTAGTGCATCCCAATTATCGGTTTCCACACCGGATATTTTTCTAAAGAGGTCGAAGGCGTTTATGGGCCACTGTGAGTTCGGAGGGATTCTTGGGTGGACTTGGCCTCCTACAGGGAACTATAGCATGGCACTCAACTGATCCTGGGATAGTGAGTACTCGGTGTTGAACATGCGAAAAGTTACGGTACCGGTTAAGTACTCGTCTTCACCGGCTGGAGTGGTGTATGAATAAGAACTTAAAAATTCTAAGGTGAGTGATGGGTAGGTAGGTTGATTGTGTGTGCAAAGAAAGGTCAAATCAGCAAGCCGAAGCATCCATTGCACACCTTGAAGTAATCCTAATTCTTGTAAACAATTTAAATCAGGATACCTGGTAGAGACGACACCTCGTTGTTGAAACCGATCGAATTGCTCTCGTTGATAGTTATCATCTTCGGATCGGAAGATGATATTTCCGAATTGTTGGTTTTCCGCCATATTGATAGGTGGGTTGAAAGAAGGAAAGAGGATGCAAATGTATTTGTATAGAGTGGTTTGTTGGAATGATGTGGTTTAGGGAGAAATGGAGTGTAGGTATTTATAGGAAAAGTTTTTGGAAGTTGGAAGAGGAGTGGGTGAGAGAAAAATAAATGTGGAGGAATGTGAGTGGGATGGAGTAAAGAGGTGAATGAATGGGGAAAATAAAAAGGTGGGGGGTAACGGTCGTGTCCCCAACGGTCATCAACGTTCACCTATTCTGGAGCTGCCACGCTTGTGACAGAAGGTGTTACGGGCGTCACATGCACTTGCGTGACGACCGTGATGGCTTGTGTGACGCTCGTCACACCAGTCAGCTTGCAACGGTCACTTACGTGGGTGCTTCATAATTTGTTTTTATTATTTTATTGTTTTTATTTTGTTTTGTTTATGTTTATTATATTTTGCTATTGTTATATTTTTGAACTACCATGCATGCTACTCTACTACACACCATAGTGTATATATATTTTTCTCTAATAGGCTATGTAAGTAGCATACAGTAAATATCATTATTGATAATTGTAGATACTGCATAAATCAAAATAAAATAAAATTGAACCAATAATGCAATAACTTCATAAAATAAACATAATGTAACATTTGAAGGTAAAAGAAAACATGGAAAAACAAATACTAAGATTAAAACAATGTTAAATGAAACTATAGATTCCCTAAAACTAAAACTAATTAACTAAAAACTTCTAGCCACTTGCAGGATCTCTGGCCGGAGGAGCAAAGGAATTGACATGGCGGTCCAAGTCGAGAAAATGATTTGTCATAGTGCTCATGTATTGCAGAATTTCATGTCCCATCATATTTAACTCCTCTCTCATGGCAGCTTGTTCTGACATCAAAGCTTGAATAGCGGTATTATAATCATTTCCAGGCAGATGATGTCTAAGATCTGGTATTGCTGATTCTGCGGATGGGATAGGATGAGGTGGAGAGGCTGCATCGTGGTAACCAGTTGGTGTCTATGGATCAGACTCAGCATAAGGAATCTGGTCGTCACAAATCTCATAGTCTTGGATGGATTCAACAAATCTAACAGGAGAAGGTATTCCATTCAGGTTGTAAAGCCAATTGTTTCGGTCATGGACACTAGTCATCGGACTATGCATTGTGAATAGGTAAACAACTTGGTTATTAATTACTAATTCAAACTCTTCAGGTCCCAGATTTCTGATAAACAAAGTGTTGAAAAGGAAATGTATGTTCATAGACTCGATGCCACAGAAAGGGTTCGAGTCAAGCATGGGTTGGCGCAATCCAATAGCATTGGCAATCATGGTTATCAATCCTCCTATTTGAATCGGTGCATGGTCAGCTTGAATAAGACGGTCGAAACTCGCCAACATATAAGTTGCACCATTCACTGGACGGTTCTGGGAAGCACAAAATATTATGAAGAGTTCATCACGTGATACTGTGGTAATGTTTGATCTCTTTCCAAAAAGAGTGTGTGCTAGGATTTTGTGGAAATAGCGAAAAGTCGGGTTATGTATGTTTCCAGAGAGAAACTCATGTTCTTCAGGGTCGTCATTACCCGTCAAACTTCCCCAAAAATGTTCAAGCTCTCTATATTCAAAAAGGTCTTCTTGGCTCATGGTGAATGTATCAAAAGAGGTAGGGAACCCTAAAAGGTTAGTAAACTCTTGAATGTTAAATTGATACTCCATATTGAACATCCTGAATTGAATGAAACCTCGGTTTATTCCTTTTCCATGGTTTGGTAAATAGATCAGGGAGCTAAGGAATTCTAGAGTTAGCCTTCGGTAAGTAACAAATTGTCTGCGAATAGGAGTGGTTTCCCACCCTATTTGATTCAGCAGATACATGACACTATCTCTTAGCCCAAGTACGATCATTGCATCTTCATCAGCATAGAAGGTTGGGTGCATCTCTCTCTCAGAAAGTTCTTCAATTTTTTGTCTCTGAGCTCTCCCTCTGAATTTGATACCCATACGATCAATTTGTCCCATCAGGTTAGTGTTAACTAAAGAAAAGAAAAACAAGAATTTAGTCAGGATTTGGCCAGATGCCGAAAGAAGAAAAGAAGAAAAGTTTTATAAAATAAAATAAATGAAGAATGAATACTAAATAAAATCAAAAGAATAATCAAAGAAAAGATAGTAAAAATTTGTGGGTTGTCTCCCACGAAGCGCTTTGTTTAATGTCGCAAGCTCGACCTAAAACTAGTAAATGTTAATCTATAGATTTAGGAGACAATACGTCAAATCTCAGGACTTGCGAGTCTTCATTGTTTTCATCATAGTGATAATGTTTCAGACGATGCCCGTTTACGATAAATGTTTCCATAGATTTTCCCTTAATTTCCACTGCTCCACTAGGGAAAACATTAGTGACTTGGAAAGGGCCTGACCATCTAGAGCATAGTTTTCCTGGGAATAACTTAAGTCTAGAGTTAAACAAAAGGACTACATCGCCTTGTTTGAAAGTTTTCCTTGATATGCGCTTATCATGCCATTTTTTCGTTCTTTCCTTATAGATTCTGGCATTTTCGTATGCGTCTTGTCTAAGTTCTTCTAATTCGTTTATATCAAGGATTCGCTTTTCACCGGCGGCCTTATAGTTTAAATTTAAATTTTTAATAGCCCAATAGGCCTTATGTTCTAATTCTACCGGGAGGTGACAAGATTTTCCGTAAATAAGCCTAAATGGGGTTGTTCCTATGGGAGTTTTGTAAGCAGTTCGATAAGCCCATACAGCTTCAGGTAATTTTGATGACCAGTCTTTTCTTGACGTGGCGACTGTTTTTTCCAATATCTGTTTAATTTCTCTGTTAGACACTTCCACTTGTCCACTGGTTTGAGGATGGTAAGGTGTCTCTACTCGATGTTTTACACCATACTTAAACAATAGTTTTTCGAGTATCTTAGATATGAAATGCGATCCATCATCACTGACTACTATTCTTGGGACACCAAATCTTGGAAAGATTATATTCTTAAAGAGTCTAGTTACTACTCGTGTGTCGTTTGTTGGAGAAGCTATAACTTCAATCCATTTTGATACGTAGTCAACCGCTACGAGTATATACTTGTTACCGAAAGAAGGTGGAAAAGGTCCCATGAAATCTATTCCCCATACGTCGAAAATCTCTACTTCCAAAATGCCCTTTTGTGGCATCTCGTCACGTCTAGATATGTTTCTTGTGCGTTGACATCTATCACATTTCTTGACAGCAGCATGCACATCCTTCCATATGTTTGGCCAATAAAGACCGGCTTGTAGGATTTTAGAGCAGGTCTTGGATGTACTTGCGTGTCCACCATAAGGAGCGGAATGACAATGTTGGATTATACTTTCTACCTCTTCTTCAGGTATACACCGACGGAAGATACCATCGGGGCCTCTTTTGAAAAGTAAAGGGTCGTCCCAATAATAATGTTTTATGTCATGGAAGAATCGTTTCTTTTGTTGGTAGGATAAATCAAGTGGAACCATTCCGGCGGCTAAATAATTGACAAAGTCGGCGTACCATGGTGTAACGCATACAACCAAGGTGGTCTCTACCCGTTCATCAGCTCTATTTTCTTCCAAATTAGCTATAAGTTTATCGTACGAGAAGTCATCATTGATCGATGTTCTTTCCGGTTCCAGATTTTCAAGTCTAGAAAGGTGATCTGCTACTACGTTTTCAGTTCCTTTTTTATCTTTGATTTCCAAATCAAATTCCTGTAATAACAAGATCCACCTTAGGAGTCTAGGTTTAGCGTCCTTTTTTGTTAGGAGGTACTTAATGGCAGCGTGGTCAGTGTAAACGATTATTTTTGCTCTGACCAAGTAAGAACGAAATTTATCTAGTGCAAATACTACTGCTAGAAGTTCTTTCTCGGTCGTGGCGTAATTCATCTGTGCTTCATCTAGAGTTCTACTTGCATAATATATGACATGAAGTTTTTTATCCTTTCTTTGTCCTAAAACAGCGCCTACGGCGTAGTCACTTGCGTCACACATTATTTCGAATGGTTCATTCCAATCCGGAGTCTGCATTATGGGCGCGGAGATCAATGCTTGTTTCAGTGTTTGAAATGCTTCTAAACATTTATTGTCGAAGATGAATTTAGCGTCTTTCATTAATAATCCGGTTAGAGGCTTAGTTATTTTAGAGAAATCTTTAATAAATCGTCGATAAAAACCAGCATGTCCTAAGAAGCTTCGTACTTCTCTCACAGTTTTCGGAGGTTGAAGGTTTTCGATTACTTCTATTTTGGCTTTGTCTACTTCAATTCCTCTATTTGATATGATGTGTCCTAAAACAATCCCTTCTTGTACCATAAAGTGACATTTTTCCCAATTAAGTACTAGGTTTACTTTTACACATCGTTCTAGAACTCTTTCTAGGTTTTCAAGGCATTCTTCAAAACTTTGTCCGCATACGGAAAAATCATCCATAAAGACTTCCATGATGTTTTCAAGAAAATCGGCGAATATGGCCATCATGCACCTTTGGAAGGTTGCAGGAGCATTGCACAAGCCAAATGGCATTCGTCGATAAGCGAAGGTACCAAAAGGACATGTGAAAGTTGTCTTTTCTTGGTCGTCAGGATGAATTGGTATTTGAAAGAAACCTGAGTAACCGTCTAGATAGCAGAAATGAGAATGCTTGGCTAATCGTTCTAACATCTGGTCTATGAATGGTAAAGGAAAATGATCTTTTCGGGTTGCTTTGTTTAGCTTTCTATAATCAATGCACATTCTCCATCCCGATTCGATTCGTTTGGTTATAGTTTCTCCTTTTTCATTTTCGATAACTGTTATACCTCCTTTCTTTGGTACTACGTGTACAGGACTAACCCATTTGCTATCGGATATAGGATATATGATACCTGCCTCTAATAACTTCGTTACTTCCTTCTTCACTACCTCACTCAGGATCGGGTTTAATCTCCTCTGATGTTCCCTAGAAGTTTTACAGTCTTCTTCTAGCATGATGCGGTGCATACAAATAGAAGGACTTATCCCTTTAAGATCGGTGATGTTGTATCCTAGTGCGGTCGGATATTTTCTTAAGATATGTAGGAGTTTTTCGGTTTCGAGTTTTCCTAGGTCTGCATTGACTATCACGGGTCGTTCAAGTTCTGAGTCTAGGAATTCATATCTCAGATTTTTGGGAAGTGTTTTCAGGTCGAGGGTAGGTTTCTTAAGGCATTGCGTAGGATCCGATGTTACTGCTAAACATTGGTTCAGTCTGTCTTCTACACGACAGTCAGTCAATTCGTCATTTTCTAATTCTGTTTCTTTTATGCATTCATCGATGATATCCATGAAGTAACATGTGTCTTCTATTGCAGGTGCTTTCAAAAATTTGGAAAAAATGAATTCAATTTTCTCTTCTCCTACTTCGAAAGTGAGTCGTCCTCATTTTACGTCTATGATAGCACCGGCGGTCGCTAAGAATGGTCTTCCCAATATAATGGGGGTAACTTCATCTTCTCTTATGTCCATAATTATAAAATCGGTTGGAATGTAGAATTGACCTATGCGCACGGGAGCGTTTTCAAGAATTCCTACGGGATATCTAACGGAACAATCTGCTAATTGCACAGACATTTTAGTTGGTCTTAATTCTCCCATTTCAAGTCTCTTGCATATGGACAAGGGCATAACACTGATGCCGGCTCCTAAATCGCATAAAGCTTTGTCTATGACAAATTTTCCCATGTGATAGGGTATAGAGAAACTACCAGGATCTTTAAGTTTAGGAGGCATATTCTGGATTATAGCGCTACATTCAGCAGTGAGTGTAACGGTTTCGCTATCTTCAAGTTTCCTTTTATTAGAAAGAATTTCTTTTAAGAACTTAGCATATCAAGGCATCTGTGTAATAACTTCTGTGAAAGGAATGGTGACGTTTAATTGTTTCAGTAGGTCAACAAATTTTTTAAATTGGCCCGTGTCTTTGGTTTTAATTAGCCTCTGAGGATAAGGGGTAGGTGGTTTGTAAGGCGGTGGAGGTACATAAGGTTCTTTCTTTTCTACGGTTTCCTTATTACTCTCTTCCTTTTCCTTAGGTTTATTTTCTTCCTCAGTTGACTTTTTAGAGTTTTGGTTTTCAATTCTTGGATCAGACGGTCCATCTACCTCTGTTCCACTTCTTAATATAATTGCATGAGCGTGGCTTTTCGGGTTAGGTTGGGGCTGTCCAGGAAATGTACCAGTTGGGGCAGCAGTAGGCGTTTGTTGTTGAGCTACTTGTGAGATTTGTGTTTCCAGCATTTTGTTATGGGTAGCCAGGGCATCTACTTTACTTGCTAGTTGTTTAATTTGTTCGTTAGTGTGTACATTCTGGTTTAAGAAATCTTTATTGGTTTACTATTGAGAAGCTATGAAGTTCTCCATCATGAGTTCCAAGTTGGATTTCCTAGGAACGTTATTGTTAGGTGTAGATGGGGTCGACTTTTGATATCCAGGAGGTATAGCTGGGGCTTGATTGGGAGCTTGTCCTGGTGCGTATAAAGCATTATTACTCTTATATGAAAAATTAGGATGGTTCTTCCAGTTTGAGTTATAGGTATGCGAGTAAGGATTTCCTTGAGCATAGTTCACCTGCTCTGCTTGGATTCCTGTTAGGAGTTGACAATCTGTAGGCGTGTGACCTTGGATTCCACAGACTTCGCAATTTTGAGTCACGGCAACCACGGTGGCTGGAGGTGATACATTTAAACTTTCAATTTTCTGGGCAAGAGCATCCACTTTTGCATTAACATGATCAAGGCTACTTATCTCGTACATGCCAGTTTTCGTTTGAGGTTTTTCTACCATTGTTCGGTCGCTTCCCCACTGATAATGGTTTTGGGCCATGCTTTCGATAAGTTGATACGCGTCAGCGTAAGGTTTATCCATAAGCGCACCACCTGCGGCGGCGTCTATTGTTAATCTTGTGTTGTATAAGAGACCATTATAGAAGGTATGGATTACTAACCAGTCCTCTAAACCATGGTGTGGACAAAGTCTCATCATGTCTTTGTATCTTTCCCATGCTTCGAAAAGAGACTCGTTATCTTTTTGCTTAAATCTATTTACCTGGGCTCTTAACATAGCTGTTTTGCTTGGAGGAAAATATCGGGCAAGAAAGACTTTCTTCAACTCATTCCATGTGGTGACTGAGTTGGAAGGAAGAGACTGAAGCCATCTTCTAGCTTTATCTCTTAACGAGAAAGGAAAGAGACAAAGTCGAATTGCCTCTGAAGTGACACCATTAGCTTTAACAGTATCAGCGTATTGAACAAATACGGATAAATGAAGGTTTGGATCCTCGGTAGGATTTCCAGAGAATTGATTCTGTTGCACTGCCTGTAACAACGAAGGTTTAAGTTCGAAGTTATTTGCTTCGATTGTGGGTGGAGCAATACTCGAATGCGGCTCGTCTTGCGATGGAGCGGCGTAATCTCGAAGAGCACGAGCTGGTTCTGCCATCTCGGGTATCGGCGAAGGAAGAAGATTTTTGAGATCAGGAATTTCGATTGGAGGAAGATTGTTTGCAGCACGATACTCCCGAATTCGTCGTAAGACTCGGAGATATCGTTCAACGTCGTTGATTCGTAAGTAATACGGTTCGTCTTGTGAGCGAGTGTGTGGCATACAAATCAACGAAAAAACAAGAAAAAAAATAAAAAATTGCCTTAGTCTCTACAGCGTAACAGAAGAGTTACGATATCGACTAAATAAAAGATCCCCGGCAACGGCGCCAAAAACTTGATCGCGACTTTATGAGTCTATTGGGGTATTAACTGCAAGTGCACAGTCTAATCGCGTAGTAATAAAATATATTGATCCCACAGGGACTTAATGAATCGATATACCGTTTTTCTAGGGTTACTTCGTAAAGCTAAGGCGGATGATACTTTGATGATTAGGGGGAAAAAGTAAAACTAAAATTGGATCTAGATTAAATATCGAATAACGCGGATATCGGTATGTAGTTCGTCGTAATTAGGGAATCAAATCTTCGTTGGTTTCTTAGTTTTAAAATAAGTCCTTTCATTAGACACTATTGATTAAAAATCTTTTCTCAAACTCTCGCTCTGTTGAATAGACTATGATTTTACCTTAACGTACGCTCTCACTATTTAGTTAAAACTAAAATCACTTTTTGAAAACAATAGAATCTATAGAAACTCTTTTTATTAAAATACTAACCGTTTAAACACCCTCGTCTCAAACTCTCGCTCCGTTGACTTAGATTATATGATTAAACTTAAATGCTTAACTCTCGTCCTCACATTTAACCTTTAAAAATACTTTTTGAAAATGATTAGAATTTAATTAACTCTAAAAATTGTTTTTGCCCTGATTTAAAGTTAATGTCCAATTTACACTGTCCAGTTAAAAACTCAAACCGTCGTTCTATTGATTTTAACTTCTTTACGTCTTTTACTCTCGTTCAAAAACTTTGGTATTAACCCTGTAAATTGAGACCATAAAAAGAGTGACTATATCTTTAAATAAATTTAAACCAACTTAGTTTTGATTCCTTTATTCCGCTTACTTTACATACCGATATCTAAGTTTATTTAGCCGGACATGCTAAACAAGCCTAAACAATAATTATGCTTAAATATAGCCATGTCAGACAAACAATATAAATAAACAGCAGTACAGAGCATATATAAATTAAAACAATAAATTAATGAACCTATAATATTAATAGAAATCTTGATTGTTCCCTAGCTTCGATGCTTGAACACTCCACCACAAATCGGTTGGATTTGTTCTTCACAATCTTCGATCAGACAGTAAAATAAAGGCGAAGGAATAAAATACTATGATCTAACGTAAGGTTAGATCCAGTAAAAACTACACAATAGTTTCCGGTGTAGAAACTAGTGTGAAAGAAAATAAATTCAATGCTTTGGAAATTAACTAGAAAAGAAAAGGAAATAAAAATTGCTAAGAAAGTTGAGTGCTGGAAAATTAAAAAGCAGGAAAAAATAATGCACGGTACCGAAAACTGGAAAATTGAGAGAGCTGCAGGGTTCCACCATTGGATATATTTATACCAATCCATCAAGTGACCGTTTCTTCCAAAGTCCTTCAGTAGGTTTTGTCACACGTCAACTGGTCAAGCGAAGAAATAGGTGAACGTGCTTCTGTTACGCGTCAAAGCCAAAAATATAGGAATGGGGGTGTGACGCTCGTCACACCTTGTGTGACGCTCGTAACACTTAGCAGGAGGGCGTGACGCTCGTCACACCTTGTGTGGCGATCGTCACAGCATCATAGTGCCTCTCCTTGTAGTTATGGGCTGGGCTTTAGTGGATTGCTTTTTATCCTCTTTTTGCACCTCCTTTTCTTTCTTTTTCACGTATGCTTCAAATAGTGTTACCTGAAATAAATAGAAGGAAAATACCAAGTAATATCGAATAATATGAAATAAATCGAATCAAATAATAATATAATTTAATTAAATCGAGTCCAAAAATGTGATATTATTTCATGTTATCAGTAGTGTTGGAGATGATTTGATATTGTTGATATGAAAGGCTATTTATAGATGAATGAGTTAGTAGGTTTGCAACCTAAGACGAATGGGATTGGTTGCATGCAATGACAAAAGTAGTCAATGGAATGACAAAATGCAGACTACCCTTAGCCTTTGTCTTTGTCCTAGGCGCATGCATGTGAAGAATCACATGCAAGGAAGATGCGCCCTTCCTCTTGGCGCCTGCATGTGATTCTTCACATGCAAGGAAGAGGCGCCCTTCCTCTTGGCGCCTTAGTGTAGGGAATAAGAAAGGGCGTCATTCCTAGTGGCGCCTTAGTGCATTTGAAGTGAAGGAGCGTTCTTCCTCTTGGCGCGCAAGTTGCTTTATGGCGCCTAAGGAATGGGCGTCTATTAGGAATATTAGGGCTCGGAGATTCCTTGCTTCAGAGATTCCTGGATTCCCTGGGCGCATGTGTGTTCTTGTCATTCTTGTCAATGCATGTGGATTCTTTTCACTGCATGCATGGTCAAGTCTGTACAGACAAACCAAGTGATCAATGCGTTTAATGTGATATGCTATTTATGCTGTGCAGATGAACAACTTAGAAATGCATTCAATTCCAGTAAAGAAACTTAAATTTTTAATATTTGAACAAAATGTCTTCCACACAACATTACATGATCAGTGCCCATGTCGAAGGTGAAATATTTGATCATCAGTCGTTCGGTTTTTGTTTTCAAAACATAGAGGTAACTCGGTTTATAATAAATCGACGATCAAAATTTTCACATCTGAAACAAAGAATAGAAAAGAAATTACAGTCTCGTAATTGTATACATGTATTTTTGACGCCATGAAATTAATAAGCAGAATAGTGTTTTCGACAAATGGAGATGCTTGCAAAAAGAAAAAAAATGGAAATATATACTTGAAGAGCATTTTCAACAGTTTAGTTGATAAGTGTTTTCGACACTTTGACAGATTGGTGGTTCCATATTTCGACAAAAGAAGATGTCTGCAGATGAAAAGACGTCTTTGACAAGTATGAATGATGTTATGATATTTCGACAATTCGACAAGTCTGAGGAGACGCGTCGTTTCGACGTAAAGCAGAAATTCAAATTCAAAAGAGTTATAACGTTTAGCAGAAGACGCGTGGAAGCACCTGGCGAAAGGAAGTCATGCAGAGAGCCAATTGTCACAGTTTTAGGATTTATTCGTTAGTGACAGTTATTTTGTTTGTATATAAATAGGATAGTTGTTATCAGAATGGGTGTGTGAAAAACTTGTACAAAATTCCTGCAAAATACTCAAAGTACCCGTGTGAGAGAAAAGAGTCTTATCTGGAAAATGTACGTGTGAACAAACACCATTTCTTTAAAGTTTTATCTTATAAATTTCAAAGTTCTTTACCAATTTTCCTTTAAATTTACCAGTCATTTATCCTTTGCATTTACTTTTATGCAATTTATTCTTCGCCATTTATTTTTCGCCATTTATCTTAGTCTTGTTAAGTTTACTTTTACTTAAGCACTTTTAGTCAATATCTTTTGTACATGAAAGACTTAGTAAACCAAATAAAAGATACAAAGGTTGTTCTAAAGAGTTACAAAGTTATTTAAATTTGCACATGTCCTAGGATTTGTATGGTTGATCCTGCAAGTAACCCAATTCAATAAGTTTTGGAAAACCAGAGGTTGTTCGCCAAAATCAACAGCGAACAAATTGGCACGCCCAGTGGGACCAGTGCAAAATCTAGAACTTAAATAATCTTTAGTCAAGGTTTCTTCTTCGTTGTATGAGACTAAGAAGCGGTAAATCAGCCGTATCTGACGTAGAAAGACCTAAAAGAACGAGAGTAAGGAAAATGGCGAGTCAGCCAAATAATCCAAATAATCCTAATCCAAATGAAGCCATCCCAGTATCCAACCCCATCCCTTCGACAGGAGGAAATGTTGGATCAGTCCATGTGTCAGAGGTTGTGCCTTCGTTAACAGGGTCAATACCAGTGGTTTCAATATCGCAAAATGCGCCTAGTCCGTCCATTAGGGCGCAACAAATGCCTGTTGGGACACCTCCTCCTATAGGGAATGCTTCTAGGACTTTTGTGACAAATTTCACCATGCCTCTGTCTGGTAGGGAACAACCATTTGGAATGCCAACTTCGGTAATGGAAAATTTACACAATTCGCCGGTATTATATTCTGATTCTATGGCCAATATGTCTTCACCATTACAAGGGTCAGGACGGAAACATGAGTAGACTAAACCAACAACCACTTTACATGCCGGCAATAACAAATAATTCTGCGCAAGTAATTAGACAACAAATGGACGAGAGTAATCATGATATGGTCCAAATGTTGACACAACAAATGGGGGCGGTGTTTAATCCTTTAATACAAAACACCACCCAAACAAACCAATTGTTGGCAGCACAAATGACGCGCATTGCTGACTTTTTTGGGGTCCCTCAAACCCGACACAGAGAACAAGTGGTTCAGGACCCAGTGGTGGCAGTCCAAGAAGAGCCTACAATAAATCAAATACCTTTAGATAATCCCCAGGCAAACGTCAGAAACCAAGAGGAAGTAGTCGAACAACCTTGTGTCGAAATTCCTGTTCCACAAGAGCCTAGAAGGATAGTAGTCCAGAGAGGCCAAGACGCTGATGCTGTGTTGCAACAGCGAATCCGGTATAATAACTTGCCTGCCGAAAACAATTTAGCGGCCATAGTCGAAATGATAATGGCACAAAATTGGGTAAACATAGTATTACAAAGGCCCAGTTACGCTTCCCCACTGTCGGAATATATTCTGCAAGAAGAATTTCCCCCAAGATGGAAAGTTCCTAAGTTCACCAAATTCTCAGGGGATACTAGTGAATCCACCATAGAACATGTAGCACGTTATCTGATTGAAGCAGGAGAGATAGCCCGTAATGAAAATTTGAAAATAAAATACTTTCCTAGTTCCTTGACGAAAAATGCGTTTACTTGGTTTACATCCTTGCCTGCAAACTCAGTGTATACGTGGACCCAATTAGAGAGGTTATTCCATGAACAATTTTACATAGGACAAACCAAAATAAGTCTGAAGGAATTAGCCAGTGTTAAGAGAAAATACTCAGAACCAATAGATGATTATTTAAATAGGTTCGGGTTGCTAAAGGCTAGGTGTTTCACTCGGGTGCCAGAACATGAGTTAGTCGAAATGGCCGCAGGGGGTCTAGATTATTCTATAAGAAAGAAACTAGACACTCAGTATTTAAGGGATATGGCGCAATTAGCAGATAGGGTGAGACAAGTCGAAAGGTTAAGGGATGAAAAATTTAGAGCAAATAAAAGAAAGAAAGAAAGGGTGGCCTATGTAGGGGTATGTCAAGATGATGAATACGACGAAAACGAACCAAGTAACTTCGACGAACAAGAGATTGACTTAGCAGAACTGAAGCAAGGCCCACCATATTCGTGTAAAGTACTAACTCCGTCGAACGGAAATCCAGTCGAAACCAATGATAAGTTTCCTAAAAGAACTTATACGTTCGACATCACCAAATGTGACGAGATTTTTGACTTATTGGTTAAAGATGGTCAATTAATAAAACCACCAGGCGCTAAAGAACCGCCTGTGGAACAACAGAAAAAGAGAGGTTTTTGTAAATACCATAACTTTCTGGGCCATAAAACGTCTCGGTGTTTCCTTTTCAGGGATCTCGTTCAAAATGCTATCCGTGACGGAAGGCTGAAGTTTGGTGATAAGCCAAAACAACATATGAGGATTGATTCGAATCCCATGCAGCCAGTCGAAGCCCATTATGCTGAACCATCCATTGTGAATATGGTGGAGGTCGAAGTTGCTTCTGACGGCAATTTTGAAATGGTGGAAGCTACTGGAGGTTTCGACACTAATATCAACATGGTTGAGATTGTTGATGATCTTACAAACCAGAACAAAGTTGAAGTTACTGAAGGCTTTGACGACCAGAAAAAGATGGAAACCACTGAAGGTTTCGACAAAAAGGACAATGACAATATTGCTGAAGATGTTGTAGATCGACAAGGAGCAAATTGGGATTACTTGGGACAGCCAAGTGGGAAGTACGATTATCTCGCGAAATACACTGCGCCTGCAAGTTCTCGTATCGACATCAACGCAATCCAGCCAATCGGGTGGGGGGATTTACCTTTGAGCTACAATGAAAAAACAACTGAGACAACTGACAATCTCCCTATCATCAAAAAGAAGGTTACTGAAGACCTCACTATTGAAAACAAGGCTACTGAAGGCCTTGATCCTGACCAGATGAGGATAGGTGATGTCGCAAACTGCGTCAACATTATGGGACCTTTCAATAAAGAGGTCACAGGAATCAAAGCAGAAGCTGTGGATGGTCCTATGAAGCCTGTGACCGGTGGAATCCTACGTAGGGTAATGGAGGACCCCAAAAGAAATTCGAACAAATGTTGCTGCAAACATGGTCCCAGGAACATATCTTGGTGTTGCTGCCCAGAAAAGGAGTTTGACCAGATAAAAAGAAATGGTGAAGTCGAAGAAGAAAGACTTATTAAAAAAATGAACAAATTAAGCATTGCTGACGGACGGAATGTTGGGGTCAATATGGTGGAAGTGTCTCAGAGAAACTAGGCAGAAGTGGATGAAGATCGATGTCGAGAGGAGTACCAAAGGCTGACATATCCTAAAGAAGAGGAAAATCTAGTGGAATTCATCAAGGAGTGCCAAAAGATGAGGACTGAAGTGATGTTATGCCCACGTTGCAGTGCAATCTTCGACAGGAAGGCAGCAACCGATCTGGAAGCAGTGGATAAAGCCAGGAGAAAAGGAAATTGGGGGACAACAGGATATGACCCAAGAAAAAGTGATCATCACCAATGGAGGCATGGAGAAAGAAACCATTGCACTTACAAACCATCCAACAAAGCAACGGATGACAAATGGGTTCAACCCATTAGAGATGCTCAAGGACAGAAAAAATGGAGAAATTTTGAAGTTCAGAGAGGCACTTCGATGGAAGGTAAGGAGGAGGTGGAGAAGCACAAGCCGAGACCATATCCTTCAGAAAACTACAAAGGAAAAAACCCTATGTCAAGATCCCAATGGAGAAGATTCCAGAGGCAGAAGAGGGCAGAAAAAGAAGCTGCAAAAAAAAACGTGATTGGAAAAGATGCTGACAGCAAAGATAAAGCAGAATCCAGTGACAATGCTCAGATAGTAAACAGAGAGAAGCCCTCCTACCAGATCAATCCTGGCAGCGTGGTCGAACCACTGGTGTCCAAAGAGAAGGTGTAAGAAGACGATGAAATAACTGACAACTTCGAATCTGACTCAGAAGCATCCTTTAATGTGATCTGCAATGTGGTTTCTGTCCTACCTAAAGATTATGATAGAATCATGGAGGTCGAAGACGAGGAAGATGAGATGGAAGAGGAAACAATGATACATAGGCCCGTTTGCTACTACCTCATGAACAATGGTTGCGTCGAAGAACAGAATGCTTTCTTCGAAAGGCCAAATGATTCCATGAAGGCACATTTAAAGCCTTTGTTCATAAAAGGAAAGGTTGAGAATGTTGGTGTAAACAAGATACTGGTAGATGGCGGAGCAGCAGTAAATTTGATGCCTCATTTCATGCTAAAGAAGATTGGGAAGGATTATTCAGACGCAAAACCTCACAACATGGTGTTGTCGAACTATGAAGGAAAAGTAGGAGCCGCTATGGGCGTTATCCAGGTGGATTTGACTGTTGGAACCATAACAAGGCCAACAATGTTCATGGTCATTGCTTCAAGGGCGAATTACAACTTACTACTTGGAAGGGAGTGGATTCATGGTGTAGGAGCCGTACCTTCTTCAATGCATCAGCGAATAGCCATCTGGAGACCAGACGGGATTGTCGAAAACATTGAAGCTGATCAAAGTTATTTCATGACAGAAGTGAACAATGTCAACAGTCGAAGTTTCGACAAGAACCTGGCTCACATACCTCCGTGCAGCCCAGCCGAGTTCGACCTAAAAGCAACAGACAACGCCTACTGCTCCACGTACCTTCATCCTACACATAGTTTTCAGTGGGACAAAGAAGTAATTGGCGAATCAAACTACATGTGGGGAACTACTCATATGGCGCCAACAGGATGGGGAAGCAAATTTGATGATGATGAGTAAAGAATCAGCGCTCGAAAGAATTACGGCTTACATAGCCGAAAACAAACTCAAAGAGGCCCTTGAGGCCGAAGTAAAATATATGGTTGTCGAAGCCAACAAAGAAAATTCCAACGAACAATGTCCCCAAAGAGATGTTGCAGAAGATTATGATAACAACCAGATGGGCGAATGGCAACACCAAAAGCTTGACGCCATTTATGATGACGAACCTTTGGGGTTCGAAAAAGATCCAGTGTCAACTAACGTGAAGATGGTGGTGCAGGATCCATTAGAAGAAATAAATTTAGGAATGGGGGCAGAAAGTAGACCAACCTACATTAGCGCAAAGATGGACCCCCAGTTCAAAGTCGAAATAGTCCAGTTGCTGAAAGAGTTCAAAGACTGCTTCGCATGGGATTACGACGGGATGCTTGGTTTAGATAGAAGTTTGGTCGAATTGCAGCTGCCAATAATGGAAGGAAAGAAGCCAGTAAAGCAGACTCCAAGACGCTTCGCACTAGAGATTCTGTCAAAAATAAAAGAAGAGGTCGAAAGACTTCTAAAATGCAAGTTCATCCGCACAACCAGGTATGTCAAATGGATTGCAAATATAGTTCTTGTAATTAAGAAAAATGGCAAACTTTGGAGGAGCCATTGTTGAGAAGAACAAATAAATTTTTTCAGGAAAGTTGAAAGTATGAAAATGGGTATGAAGAAGAAAGTTTGAAGCGTAAAAAAGTTTCAGAGAAAATAGGTTGTGAGTATTTATAAGGGAAGATGATAAAAACGTTTGAGTTTTTGATGATAATCGTGGGACACGTGGTTGAATCACAACGAATTTGATGAAGATGTGGAAGTTGAAAAAGGCATGATGTTAGGTTTAGGAAATGATGGGGGTAAGGTCTAAACGTGGGCTAGACATGACGTTTTTTGAAAAAGTGTAATTATGAATCTGTTTGGGAACTTGAGATTATAAAAGCTTGGAAATAGTGGAATTAAATGACATGGCATCGAAATATTGGTTGACAACAAATGATTGTTTCTCCAGAGTAGTCGAAACATCTTTGCTGGGGGGCAATTTGTATACATGTATTTTGACGCCATGAAATTAATAAGCAGAATAGTGTTTTCGACAAATGGAGATGCTTGCAAAAAGAAAAAAAAACTGGAAATATAAACTTGAAGAGCATTTTCAACAGTTTAGTTGATAAGTGTTTTCGACACTTCGACAGATTGGTGGTTCGATATTTCGACAGAAGAAGATGTCTGCAGATGAAAAGACGTCTTTGACAAGTATGGATAATGTTATGATATTTCGATAATTCGACAAGTCTGAGGAGACGCGTCGTTTCGATGTAAAGCGGAAATTCAAATTCAAAAGAGTTATAACGTTTGGCAGAAGACGCGTGGAAGCACCTGGCGAAAGGAAGTCATGCAGAGAGCCAAGTGTCATAGTTTTAGGATTTATTCGTTAGTGAAAGTTATTTTGTTTGTATATAAATAGGATAGTTGTTATCAGAATGGGTGTGTGAAAAACTTGTACAAAATTCCTGCAAAATACTCAAAGTACCCGTGTAAGAGAAAAGAGTCTTATCTGGAAGATGTACGTGTGAACAAACACCATTTCTTTAAAGTTTTATCTTATAAATTTCAAAGTTCTTTACCAATTTTCCTTTACATTTACCAGTCATTTATCCTTTGCATTTACTTTTACGCAATTTATTCTTCGCCATTTATTTTTTGCCATTTATCTTAGTCTTGTTAAGTTTACTTTTACTTAAGCACTTTTAGTCAATATCTTTCGTACATGAAAGACTTAGTAAACCAAATAAAAGATACAAAGGTTGTTCTAGAGAGTTACAAAGTTATTTAAATTTGCACATGTCCTAGGATTTGTATGGTTGATCCTGCAAGTAACCCAATTCAATAAGTTTTGGAAAACTAGAGGTTGTTTGCCAAAATCAACAGCGAACAGTAATATGGGCTAAATCATCGATAAAAACCCGATTTGGTTTGCAGAAAACCAAGTAAAATTTTATCATAAGAAGATTTGAGATGATGACGGTGTTCAGAATATGTTTGTCAGTCACGAACAATCTGGTTACAATGATATAGAGTTGTATATATGTTAACCAGTAATTTCTGACAAACAACTGCTAGTCCTCAAATATTATTAATCTTGGTAACTTACAGGATCAACTAGATTGATCCTAGGACATGTGTCTCAAGAACTAGTGTTATGGTGATTTGATTCATGATTAAGTTTGCTTCTGGTTTATGAATGGTAATTAGGTTCTTTATCTAGCGTTAATGGTACAAAGTAAAGAGTGTTTCGACAATAACTCTAAACGAAATCTAAAGGCTTATGACTTTAAAGATAAAGGACAAATGGCAGTAATTCTGTAAAAAGGGGCTTTTATAATAAAACAAAGGTAATTGGAAAAAGTAAAGATAAATAACTTGAAGTAAAAGGTTTTAAGTTTGAAAAGTGCTGGAAATAAAGGTTTGGTGAAATGTAAATGCAAAGGTAAAAAGCAATAATGAAAGACTTTGAGGATAAAGGCAATTCGACAGAAGGCTTAAATAGAAATAAAGACAGTAAATGGTTTAATTTAAGTAACTTGCATTAAAAAGATAACATGAAATGTAATCATGGTGTTCTTCATACATACATTTTCAGCAAAGACTCGTTTCTCTCGCTCCGGTACTTTGAGTATTTTTGGTGAATTTTGTATATCAGTTTGAACACACGAAATCTAAAAACTAAGACTCCTGTTTATAACAATTCGACCCTAACGGTCTCTACACATATGATTGCCAAGTTCGACATTTTCAAGCGCTGCGTGTCTCAGATGCTTCCACGCGTTCGCCTGACGAAACTACTTCGTTTGAATTTCAAATCTTTCCCGCTCGAAGCTTCGAATCTGCCAAACGCCAATGTCGAAGAGAACTTGTGGAGATCCTAAAATCTTCTAAGTCTTAAGTGTCGACAAAAAGGTCCTTTCTCCCAAGAAAAGGATTGAATAAATAGCTTCGACAAAGCCATTTTTATATTATTCTCCAAAACATAATATTTTCAAAGAACTTCAACCTAATGGTCGAAATCTCCAGCTAACAAATTGCCCCCAATAAATGTCTATTTCGAATCAAAGCAGAAATGGGCATTTCTTGTAATCACCAGATTTCGACCAGAGACCTTTCATAGGCCTAAAATTCCATAACTGTCAGTTAATCATGACTTACTTTTTCAAAATGTCTCATCAAGACGTGCGTGCAGTTTATTAACATCATGAATTTCAACTTCCAAGAAGAATGAACAATAATCCCTGCACCTTCTTCACAGAAAAGCCACCACGTGGCCCACTTCCTTTGCAAGGTGTAACCCACAAATTCGTAGGTTAACACTATAAAAGCCCATTTTTTCTGTTCCCCTTTTTACAAAAATCTTCATCTTCAACCTGAGTTCATCTCCAAACTTCTCTGAAACGTTTCTTCATCTTCAAAACCCCAATCTTTCAAAACCTCAAAAACCCATAACAATGTCTTTCGATAAATAGCAGAAAAAATCCAAGAACATTAAAGGCGCTGGATCTTCAAAAAGTTCTGCTTCTCAAAACATTCCAACAAGCAAAATCATAACTGTTGGGAATCGGGAGTACATTACTCCTCCAAAACTCATCAAAGAACAGAAAGCAATATATGCTTCCCAGGTAATGATTCCCTCTTTACTTTTTGGAAATACTTTAGGATTTTTAGGCACATTAATTCCTGAAGGACATTTAGAGAAATGTGTAAAGCTTTTTCCTTGTTATCACACTACAAAACCCATAGCAAACAAAATTGTTTCCTCTAGAAATGCTGAAGATTCAGTCCAAAGAGAGGTTTTTCAACTAGATTACGTCACTGATAGTTTCAGACCCTTTAGTTCTTGTCCAACTTTAGACAAATCTTATTTAGCTTGGTTGACGAAAGTTGAGAAAAAGAAAGCTCCATTTTGGAAAGAATTGGGCATTTTTGACCTGATTCAGATGTCGAAACTAGAGTTTAGCTACTGCCAACCTTTGTTACTATCTAGTCTGTATTTCTCGGATAGTACGTATAATACCTTTCATCTCCCATGTGGAATGATAACTCCTACGCTCTTCGACGTAGCTACTATTTCTAGACTCCCCCCGACAGGAGAAACCTTCGACCCCTATCAAGAATGCGAAAACTTAATTGCCTTTAACGTCAAGAATGCTTCGTTTAGCACTTATATTAGTTTATATCATGCTGATGAGGAAGGAAGGTGGTGAAGAAAGAGAAGCCTGTAGCGAAAGCTAGTTCGAATACTACTTCTAAGCCAACTACCTCTTCGAGCCAGGGAGCTCCTTCTGCCAAGGATGCTGCTCCAGAAGAAACAAAGAAGAGTTCAAAGGTATTACATCAAATAACTTCTCTGTCTCTTTTGTATTTTTCTAAATGTTTATAATTTTCCTTCTTTCAGAGTAGTGGCAAGCCTCCTTTAACGCCAAAGAAAAGAAAAGTCCCCACTGAAAGTGCAACCCTTGTTGAAAAAGACGAAGACGAAACTCCTCCAACTCCACTTGAGAGGAAACGGAAAAAGAATAAGGCAACAATTGCCTCTTACCCAACAACCAAACAACAAGGTGTCGAAATCAAGATTCTCCCTCCTCCTTCAAAGGAAACTCAATCTCAGCCCTCTGGTGGCGCAGTGCTGGAGCACATTGGTAGTAATGCTTCCGACCCTGAGGCTCAACAGGTGAACTTCTATCCTGAATCTTTTATCTTTCGATAAACTTCTTTTTTATTCTAACACTTTATTTTCAGGAAAAACCTACCACCCCCCTCATCTCTACTGCCAATCAGGGTGATCCTTCGAGTGGTATGAATCCATCTCCTCCTCCAACAATCAGCGGTGCTGTTCAAAACAAAGGATCTTCGACTGTAGCACAAAATCTCAAGGAAGATAATGTCCAGAACGAACAAGAAACCTCTTCTCCTGGCGAAGATGGTAAAAAAGATTCGAAGCAAGCTGAAGAAAAGGTTTCAGAAGAGAAAGAAGATTCTGAGGATACTCCCAGTAACTCTCCTCCAAGAGTTACGTTCCCTTCATATTATGCTGACGAAGATGATCAAGATTCTGATGAGATTGAGGGGTACTTTCAACAAGATGAATACATGAGTGAGGGAGAAGCCGATCCTGAAGGAAATCAGACTGGAACTGATGATGCTATTGTCGAAACAGTCTCAGATCTAACTAATGTTCGATCATCCACCATCCAGACTTCGCCTATATCACTTACTGAGGAGGAGAAAAATGCTTTGAAACAAAATGATCCCCTCAAGTATGTAAGTTTGATGATGGATCAAAGAGAATCTTCTTCAGAAAAAAGCATTTCTGGAGCTTCGACCCATTCTGGTGCTAGTGCAAACGAAGCATCACATGACGAACTCCTTAAGCAGGTGAAGAAGGTTGTTTTTGATGTAGATCTCTTTGAAGAATTGAAGAAGGATGTGGGAGCAAGCTTTGGCATAAAGAAGCTGATAAGCAAGATCAACATCACTGCTTGCCCCACTGGTATAGGTGAAGTCCTTATCGACATCCAGAACCTCATTGACCAAGTTTGTGTTGAATACCGTAGGGAGGTGGATGCCAAAGCAAAGCTTCAATCAACTGAACAAGCTCAAGTTACTGTGTTTGATAACGCCCTTCTAACTTTAAAAGCCTCTAAGGAGTTAGCCGCTTCCAGAAAATCAGCCCAAGTAGAATTCGAGACCTATACTGCTTCGATACGACTCTGGGAATCTCACATTGCAGAATTGCAGAAGAAGATTTCTGATGCTAAGGCAAAGCAGGTTGCTATCCAAGGCTTGGATAGTACTGAAGTTGATAATCTGGCGAAGCAGAGCGTAGTTCACGTCGGAGAGGCTACTGCTATGAATGAAGATATTGCACGCCTCAGAGGGGTTCAAGCTGTTGTTCAGTACAAGATAGGCTTGGCAAAGATAAAGTATGACAAGATGAAGGCCACTATCCCTTTCTGATTTTCACTTGTATTCGTTCTATTCGACATTTGTTTTTTTGTAATTCGATTAAGACAAAGCCATCTTGGCAAAATTTGAAGTTTTAAATATATTCACCATCTTGGCTATGATAGTTCCTTGCTTACTACATTGTTATGATTTTAACTTCATGCACAAATGGTTTATACTTATTTAAGTATTTCCCATTTACTTTTAGGATTCTTCGACCCTCTGCTAGTTTTTCTATTTCGTATGCATTATTTGAAAATGCTTTTAAAATTCGAAAAGGTCATTCTCAATGTGGGGACCATTTTCCTAATGTTTTATCCTTTTGATCCATAGGTAACATAACTTTCCTAACTAAATCATTCATAATGAAATTTTTACCTTTGACCCTCTTATTGTATGCTCTTGCTACCATCTCCTTCTTTATTCTTAATACTTCTAATGCATGCAACCTTTCTTCGTCCAAATCAACCAGTTCATTCATCATCATTTCCCAATATAGGTCAGATGGGATTTCTCCTTGTCTTTGGATTCTCACTGATTGCAAGTAGATTTTGACAGGTAATACTGCATCATGTCCAAATGTAAGTTGGAAAGGTGTAGTGTTAGTAGCTTCTTTAGGGGAGGTTCGACAAGCCCAAAATGCTTGATCTAAAGTTTTGTGCCAATATTTTAGCTTCTTCCCTACATGCTTTTTTATTAAACCACTTATTACTTTATTGGCTGCTTCGACTTGCCCATTGGCTTGAGCATAATAGGGTGTGGATGTTAATAATTTGAAACCCATTTCCTTTGCAAATTCTTGCATCTTTCGACCAGTAAAAACTGATCCTTGATCTATTTTTATACTTTCTGGGATCCCAAATCTATATAATATTTGCCTTTGAATGAACTCAATGACAGTTTCTTGATCCATATTCACTAAAGGTACTGCTTCGACCCATTTAGTGAAATAGTCAATTCCTACAAGGATGTACTTTTGACCTTTGGATGAAGTAGGTCGAATTTCCCCAATTAGATCTAATGCCCAACCTCTGAAAGGACAAGGCTTGATAATTGCATGAAGCTCACTTGCAGGCGCATGTTGAATTCCTGCATGTACTTGACATTCTTGGCAACCCTTAGCAAACTCTATACAATCCTTTAACATGGTGGGCCAATACATTCCATATTTGAAAAACAACCATTTCGTCTTATGGCCTTCCATATGTGCTCCACATGCTCTACTATGTACACTAAATAATGCTAAGTACGCCTCGTCTTCTCCTAAACATTTCAACAGGATCCCTTCAGGGGTTTTCTTGAATAATTCATTCCCCATCAAAACATAAGATAAAGCCATGTACTTGGTTTTTCTTTCTGTATCTATCGAAGGGTCCTTGAGATAATTAATAATTGGATTCCTCCAATCTGTATCCATTAAGGTATCAATGGCCAGTACTTCAAACTCTTCTTTGTTAGCATATCCTAACTGGGTGCTTTCCAAATCTGTCGGAGACAATCTGGCAGCCATTGCTTTTCCTCTTACTTCGACAAGTTCCTCTAGCTTCTCTTTTGAAATTCTATACCCTGAAGCTATTTGTGCCAAGTCATTAGCTTCTTGGTTTTTTATTCTAGGAACATGTTTTATGTCTATATATTCAAATTTTTTGAGCAACCTATTTACAATGACGAAGTACATAATCAAATTTTATTTTATACATTTGTACTCTTTCGTTAGTTGCTTAATTACTAATTCTGAGTCTCCTTTAATTTCGACCCTAGTTGCCCCCAATTCCAACAAAGCCTCAAGTCCTGCAATAAGGGCTTCATATTCTGCTTCGTTGTTAGAACACAGGGGACCTTCGATTCTATATTTGAGTTTTGTTGGAATTCCATCAGGAGAAATTATCATGATCCCAACTCCACTTCCATCTTTATGAGTGGAACTGTCGAAGAATAATCTCCAAGGTTTTAACTCAACTTGAAGTTGAGGACTTTCGACCACTTCATGGTCTACAATAAAGTCTGATACTATTTGTCCCTTCATTGCCCTTAAAGGCATAAAGGCTAAAGAGTATTCAGTGAGGGATAATGCCCATTTGCCAATTCGACTGTGCATTATTGGCTTCGATAACATATACTTAATGACATCAAAGTGTGAAGAGACGTATAAATCAATAGGTTTTATATAATACTTGAGTTTAGTACAAGAGAAATGCAAACAAAGACACAACTTTTCTATTGAAGTGTATCTAGTTTCTGCATCATTTAAAACCCTACTAAGATAATAAATGGCTCTTTCGACGCCATATTCATTCTCTTGTGCTAACATGCTACCTATAGTAGTGTCGGAAGCTGATATATACAATCTCATAGGCTTCTTTCCACATGGTGGTGACAATATAGGAGGATTCATTAGATAATGCTTGATCTTGTCGAATGCCTTTTGATGTTCGTCATTCCATTAGAACTTCCCTTGTTTCAGGCGTAGGAGGGGAGAGAAGGCTTGAGTTCGACCACTTAAGTTTGAGATGAATCTTCTCAGGAAGTTTATCTTTCCTAATAATGATTGCAATTCTTTCTTAGTTGATGGTGCTTTAGTCTCCATAATAGCCTTCGTCTTATTCTGATTGATTTCTATCCCCTTTTTATGGACCACAAAGCCCAGAAAATCTCCAGCCTGCACAAAGAATGCATATTTAAGAGGATTCATCTTTAAGCCATGTTTTCTCATTCTTTCGAATGATTGGCTGAGATGGGTTAGATGATTTTCGTCTGATATAGACTTTATCACAATATAATCTATATAAACCTGCATAAATGTCTATATATAATCATGGAATATAGAATTCATTGCTCACTGGTATGTTGCCCCAACATTTTTTAAACCAAAGGGCATAACTATCCACTTATAAGTGCCTATTGCCCCTGGACATCGAAAGGCTGTTTTGGAAACATCCTCTTCACCAATGAAAATCTGGTTATAGCCAGAATATCCATCAAGCATGCTAAGATATTCATAGCTTGCAGCTGAGTCAACTAACATCTCTGCCACAGGCATTGGATACTCATCTTTAGGAGTTGTTGCATTTAGATCACGAAAATCTATACATACTCTTAAAGAGCCATTTTTCTTAATTACAGGAACTATGTTTGCAATCCATTCGACATACCTTGTTGTCCTGATGAAATTGTAATGAAGAAGTATTTTGACCTCTTTTTTGATCTTTGAGAGGATCTCTGGGGCGAATCTCCTTGGAGTCTGCTTGATGGGCTTCTTGCCATCCTTGATAGGGAACTTCAATTCGACTAGTTCCCTCTTCAAACCAGGCATCTCGTTGTAGTCCCAAGCAAAGGAGTCTTTGTTTTCTCTTAGTAGTTCAATTACTATTACTTTCAACTTGGGGTCCAGTTTAATGCTGATGTAGGTGATTCTTTTTGTGCTCTGATCTCCAAGATCAATTTCTTCAAGGGGATCTTGCGCTAACATCTTCGCACTCGACGTCACTGGATCTTTTTTGAATCCCAGAGGCTCTTCGTCATAGATGGCATCTAACCTATGGTCTGTTAATTCCATAGGCACCTGTTCCTCAGGGGGTTTTGGTTTAAAGTACTCCCTAGGTCTTGCATTATAAATTTCACCATATATGGCTTCGTCAGGCATGTTAGTTATCTTGGCTTTGAGAGCCGCTTTTCTTTTGTTCTCAACCATGTAGGCCGAAATCTTTTCAAAAAAAGAAGACTCAGGCATAATCCAGGTCTTCATCCCAGCCTGTTGGCCATACTTCAGATGATTCCCTTTCTTCTGGGTCCCCCATAATTTCCCTATCCCACTGAAAGCCATTGGGATGTAGAGTCAAGAAATACAAAGCATTTTTAGTTGGGGAGTCGATGTCTTCAGCTGGGTGGCATGGTCCTATATGAGCCAAGTTCCTGTCGAAGTTCTTCTTATCTACATGGTTCACTTCCGCCATGAAGTAACTTTGGTCAACTTCAACATTTTCTACTACACCGTCTTCTCTCCAGATGGATATCCTCTTATGCATGGTCGAAGGAACTGCACCTATTCCATGGATCCATTCCCTTCCTAGTAGCAAGTTGTAATTCGCCTTTACAGGTATCACCGTTGTCATACCCCAAAAATTTCCCGTTAATCTTTCAAGACATTCTTCAAGGCACTCCAACTCATTGTTCAAGACATTGACCTTAAAGGAACAAAGACCCAACTCACAGATGGCCAAATCCAGAAAATGGCTCAAACTGGAATGCTCGCTAGGCGAGCAAATCCTTCGCCTAGCGAACCCTTCGCTACACCACTCGCCTAGCGAAGCTTGCGAACACCAGAAATTTTGGGCTTCATTCTGAGCCCATTAGGTTACAAAAAAGCATTATAAATAGCAGAACTTCAGTCAGAAAAAAGGGGGAGGAGAACGAAAACAGGAGATAGAAAGAAGGCACAGCAAACCCTGGAGGCTAACCCAGAGAATTCAGAGCAACCCTAAAGGAAACCCTGAAGGAAACTCATCTGCACCAAGGTTACCTCCACCCAACTCAATCCGGCGCCAACCCTAAGAGTGACTTGCCAATTCAAAGTTGCAATTCAATTGCAAACATGTTTGCATTACTATTATCGCTTTATGTTCTTAATTTGCATGTGGCATTATGATTGAATTTATAAAAATATCTTAAGTTTTGCATGTGAATTTAAGTATGTATGAATGTCTTGAACGTTTAACCATGTAATTTCTGTAATGATGCCATAGGGTTTGGAGCTTTCTGGAATTGTACTGTTATCAAAACCAGAACCCGCAGCCGCTCGCTAGCACATCGCTAAGCGAGCATGTAGCGAGCATTCGCTAAGCCTTCGCTAGGCGAGGCAGGAGCGAACGTGACAGTCGCTGATTTTTCTGTTCTGTTCTATGCTTATCTGATCTGTTTTATTCTAACCATGTGTTATTTTGCCTGACATTCCTACTGCTGTGTTTCTTTTGTGGTGTAATTCTCGATTGCACCCTGATTTGGTATTCTGACCTGTTTGCTGAGTTTTGTAAGGGTTCACATACTCCCGGAGAAGGTAGCTTGCTAGGTATTCCACTTTATTTGTGGGATACCCTTGTGGAGATTCACCCTAATTACCTAATTGATTATAATGTGGACCTAATTACCTAATTGATTACAACCACCTAATTGATTATAAAATATTACCTTTGAATATGTGATCTTGGACCTCTCTTTGTTGCCTTACGGTATTACGGTCATGTCCCGCGAATGTGGGGATACACTTAGCAAAGACCCTTTGGTTCAACCATCATGTCCCTATAAGATAAATCCTAGTCCCTCGGATGTTGCCTTCGAATATATGATTTTGTCCCTCGATGTCCCGTCGTTGTAGCCTACGGTTAAATGATGATCGCCCCTTCGAATGCTAAGGTATCCTTACAAATGTTGCCTTCAATGACCAATCGATGACCCTACGATGACCCTTTTACCTCCAAAGGATAAAACTACTTACTCCTCAATAGTAAGGACAGTTTTACCCTCATAAGGATAGGAAATGCCCATAAAGACCTTGGGTAGGTATAACTCTTAATTGCTGGCTCACAACCTAAAACATTTTTCATACCTCACACTTTGCAAATACTAAAAAATCACCACTTGGTATACATTCGTACTAGAATTATTGCCAAGTTATATTTTTCTAAACCGCTTTCAAAATTAAACGAGATAAATACTTTGTATACATTCGTACAAGAATCATTACAAAGTTAAACTCTCTTTTTAAAACATTTTTTAAGCAATTCACAAACACTTTTTTTTTCAGACAAACATAAGTGATCAAGCAATTAAGAGCCCATGGATAACCATGGATACAAAGGGTGCTAACACCTTCCCTTTGTATAACGTACCTCCCGAACCCAAAAATCTAATTAAGGTCTTTCCTGTTCTTTTCCACCTTTCCTTATTAGATAAAAGAAAAGTCGGTGGCGACTCTTGCTATCCGCGACATTTGCTTTCCAAAGCAAAAACACTCAAAGTCAGTTCACCATATGACAGAACTTGCGACTCTGCTGGGGACTATTAAAGAGAGGTTACCTTAAAAAAAAAAAATAAGATCACTTATTCAAATTGACTGATTTACTTGTAAGGGATTGCTTGGGTATTTTATGCTTGAGTGAAAGATCCTACACCCGGATCTAGTGTACCTTAGGTAAGTAGCAAAAGATCATCGCGACTATCCAGCGTATACTGGAATGGTCAAAATGATGGCTACGGTTAATGTGACACTTTGGATGTCCTGATGTTCCTCATGTTTACTTGAGGAAAAATTTGGCGTCCGCGTGGTGTCATCAAAGCATTAACCAGACCTTTAGAACCCTAATTGACTCATCCTAGCCATTAGAAAGTAGTGAGATAACTGACTTCGGTTCCGACTGGGGTTGGTTGAGACTCGATACTACACTCTTTGAGATTGGACTTTAGGGAAGCTTCGGTCAACCACTTGGTGTTGCACTGAAGTGGACTTAAAGGAAGGTCAATGATTTGAGATCCTTCTAGAACCCGGTTACTATTCTAGGACAGGTTGAACCAACCAAACTTCAGTGGGGAGGGTACTTACCTATGGAACTCATGCAAGCCTTAAAACTTAGGAATGATTGTCGTGTGACTTGTTTGTGCTTGTTGTTTACCTAACATCATAACATCATAACATCATAACATCATAACGTCATGACATTGCACTAATCATTTCAAGGACTTAGGGATTTAACTTTGCTCTGTTTTGTAAGGCTATGGCTTCCAGGAAGACCATTCGGATCAATTTTGTAGAAATCTCTCCTTAACTAAAGGATTTAGTGTCAGAACTTCCTGATCAGGCTCAGTTCATCAAGAAACATGGTTCTCTCCTCAATTTGGTTACCACTGGTTTCAAAGAAGATATGATGAGAGTCCTATTCCAGTTCTTCGATCCTAAACATTATTGCTTCACATTCCCAGATTATCAGTTGGTACCCACATTAGAAGAATTTTCCAAGCTGCTTGGGATACCTATTCTTGATCAAATACCTTTCAGTGGTTTAGAAAAGAGTCCGAAGTCCGAAAAAGTTGTCGCAGCTTTACACATGACAAAGTCCGACATTGAAACTAATTGGGTAACAAGAAGTGGAGTTAAGGGTTTACTTGCCAAGTTTCTGATAAATAAGGCCCGAGAATTCGTAAAAGATATGAATGTCCATGCTTTCGAAGATGTCCTAGCATTACTAATCTATGGTCTGGTGTTATTCCCTAATCCAGACCAATTCATAGACATGAATGCCATTAAGATATTTCTCACTCATAACCCGGTGCCTACCTTGCTTGGAGACATTTTGCATTCCCTTCACACCCGTACTATGAAAAGGCAAGGGACTCTCATGTGCTGCATACCTTTATTATCTAGGTGGTTTATTTCGCACCTTCCTCAATCAGTCTTGAAGAATGAGCAGAATTTGAAATGGTCTCAAAGGATAATGTCACTCTCCCATTCAGACATCCGTTGGTGTCCTCATCTCGAAGAAAATGTTATCCTCATTGACCGTTGTGGAGAATTCTCTAATGTACCCCTCCTGGGTATGAGGGGAGGTATTACTTATAATCCTGCTTTAGCCCTACGTCAGTTCGGTTGTGCTCGAAGAGATGGTCCACATGAAATAATTATCCAAGGCGCTGTGTTTGACTATGACACCGATTCTCAAGGTCTCCGTCAAAGATTTGTACGAGCTTGGGGCATGGTGAAAAGAAGCACTTTAGGACAGAAAAACTCTATTCCTATGGAACCTTATCTCAGATGGGTACGCGCAAGAGCTCGTGAACTTGGCATGCCATATCTTGCAGTCGGACCGCTGATTGTTGAACCGGAAGTTGAAGGAGGTACTCCTCAGATCATTCCTTATCCAGATATGCCTACCGATATTGAAGAGTTAAAGAAATCCTGGATCCAGTTGAGAGAGGAAAGGGATACTTTTGAAGCTCAGTTCTGTGCTGAAAGGAAGAAAGTGTTAGAGCTCACCAGCCAGCTTAATGAGGAACGAAGACTCAATACATATCTTCGCCTGAAAAGAAGCCGCCCCTGGGAGACTTGAGCTTTTATTGTATTTTATTATTTTTTGTAATAAACGTTGATTAACAAATTATTAATAAAAGTTCCTTTCTTGGTGGTTTACGCAAAGTTAAATTCCAAAAGTCCTTGAAAACATTTCATACATTGCATAGCATAACATAACATTGCATAACAGGTATTCTAAAGGTTCAATATTCTCACGGTCTTCCTATTGCAAACAGAAAAATGGCCCTCGAACAAACTGTCAAAGATCTCCAGGCTCAAAATGCTCAATTCCAGGAGTTGATCCTGAACTTATCCAAGGGGCAGGAGGAACTGAAGGCTCTCTTGCTCGAGAAGAAGAAAGACAAGAAACCTGTGAGTTACATTAACCCGGGAAGAAGGCTTAAAGGACAGGCTGCAAGAGTCAAGATTAGACTTCCGAAGGATCAAGAAGAGGAGACAGAAAATGATTCGGAAGATGAGAATGCTGATCCTCTCAACCATGAGGACGACGATGAAGATTATGAAAATGAACAGTACTCTCCAAAAGATGATAAGTACAAGTTGCTGGAAGAACGTATGCTAGCTATGGAGGGTCAGAAGGCGCCCGGTCTGGATTTCGAAAGCTTGGGGCTGGTCTCTGATGTGGTCATTCCTCGCAAATTCAAGATCCCCGCTTTCACTAAGTATGATGGTGCGTCTTGTCCTCAGATGCATCTGAGAGCTTATGTGAGAAAGATTCAGCCGTATACCATTGATAGGAAGCTATGGATCCATTTCTTCCAATAGAGTCTGTCTGGCACACATATGGAATGGTATTATCAGCTCGAGAGTTCTAACATTCGCACCTGGACTGATTTAGCGACATCTTTCTACAAGCACTACCAGTATAATTCTGAACTAGCGCCTACTCGACTACAGTTGCAGAATATGACTATGGGATCTAAAGAAGGCTTCAAAGAATATGCTCAAAAATGGAGAGATTTGGCTGGCCGAGTCAAACCCCCTATGACTGATCGAGAATTAGTGGACATGTTCATGAGTACACTGACTGGCCCATTCTACAGCCATCTACTGGGAAGTTCTTCATCGGGTTTCACTGACCTTATATTGACGGGTGAACGTGTTGAAAGCGGTATTCGAAGTGGAAAGATACAGGCAGCTACCTCTTCAAGCACCAGAAAGCCCCATCAGGGAAAGAATGAGTCAAATGCTGTGTATGGTGAAAGGGGTCATAACAAGAAAAGTCGTGATCATACCATCGGAGCAGTTACAATTGCAGCCCCGCCAGCTCAAAACTTCCAGCACAGACAAGACAGGCCAAGAAGGCAGTTTACCAAGATCAATATGACTTTAGCGCAAGCACTGCAGGGTATGCTAAAGGCAAATTTAATTACCCTCAGAGGCCCTCCTGCAAGTCCCGACACTACTTCTCCTCGTTATAACCCCAATGCCAGGTGTGCATATCACTCCGATAGCCCTGGGCATGATACAAACGATTGTTGGTTGTTGAAGAATAAGATTCAGGATATGATCGACACTGGAGCAATTGAATTTGATCCTCCAGGGACTCCTAATGTCATCACTGCTCCTATGCCTAATCATGGCAAGACTGTTAATGTCGTAGAAGATGCTGATAGCGATTGTGACTGGGATAGCTGGATTTTCCCAACAATTGGTGACAGACTCAATAATTGGAAGGCTGAAGACACTATCCCGATTTCCTTTAGTCAGGAGTAATTATTATTGCTTATTTAGTGTATCAAATTTGGTTAAATGTTTTGTCATTTTCATAAGCATATTCACATTCAATAAATCAATGGACTTTTTTTGCATTCAAATATTGCGCTCTTTATCTTTCCTGTCATTTTTCAAACAAGCTATGTTTTCTTGCACACACTCACGTAACAAATTGTGTATCCATATCCACTCTGGATCCTGTTGATAATAGTTCTGCTACTGTTAATTATGACTTCGAAAATCCGATCTACCAAACCGATGATGGAAGTGAGGAAGATTGTGAAGTACCTGGAGAACTTGCGAGACTGGTACTGCAAGAAGAAAAGACCATACAGCCGCATGAGGAATCAACTGAATCTGGGTACTGAAGTAGACAAGAAAATTACTGAGAAAAAATCAAGAGATAATATGGAATGACGAATGTCAAGAAGCTTTTGACAAAATCAAGAAATATCTCCAAGAACCTCCAATTCTGATGCCACCAGTTGAAGGAAGACCTCTAATCATGTATTCGCCCGTGTTAGAAGACTCAATGGGGTGTGTGTTGGGGCAACATGACGAGTCTGGTCGAAAAGAGCATGCAATATACCACCTTAGCAAAAAGTGTACCGACTGTGAAACAAAATATTCACTGCTTGAGAAGACTTACTGTGCTTTGGCTTGGATTGCTCGCCGACTAAGACAGTATATGTTGAATCATACCACTTCATTGATTTCTAAGATGGATCCTATCAAATATATATTGGAGAAACCTGCTCTCTCCGGAAGAATAGCAAGAGTTATCATTGACAATGGTACTAATTTGAACAGCAAGATGATTACTGAACTCTACACGCGGTTCAAGATAAAACACCATAACTCTTCTCCGTACCGGCCAAAGATGAATGGCGCCGTAGAAGCTGCTGATAAGAATATTAAGAAGATCATACAAAAGATGGCAGTAACATACAAAGACTGGCATGAGATGTTACCATTTGCTCTTCATGGTTATCGCACTTCAGTACGCACTTCGACATGGGCAACTCCCTTCTCTTTAGTCTACGGAATGGAAGCCGTTTTACCAGTGGAAGTTCAGATTCCCTCTCTAAGAATCATGAAAGAGGCAGACTTAGATGAGGATGAATGGATTCAGACTCGACTCGATCAGATAAATTTGATTGATGAGAAAAGACTCGCGGCTGTTTGTCATGGGCAGATATATCAAAAGCGCATGGCCCAGGCATTTAACAAAAAGGTCAAGAGACAGGTGTATCAAATTGGCGACTTGGTGATCAAGCGTATCATTCTACCACAAGGTGATCCCAGAGGCAAATGGACTCCCACATACGAAGGGCCATTTGTAGTTAAGAAGGTATTCTCTGGTGGAGCCTTGATACTTGCTACAATGGATGGCGAAGACTTCCCGCATCCCGTGAACGCAGACATAGTTAAAAAATACTACGCATAAAAGAGACCCGCTAGGTCGACGTATCTAGGCAAAAGTAAGGGCATCCCGGCGAACCAAAAGGGTTCGGGCAAAAATTAGGGATAAACATATAAAAATGTACACCCGGCAAGTCGAAAACCTGAAAAGGCGGCTTGGGCAAAAAAGGGTATCCTGGTGGACTGAAAACCTGAAAAGGCGGTCCAGGCAAAAATTAGGGATAAAAGCGTATGACTATGTCCCGTTCTCAGTCAGCTTCACCTAAGTCAAAGGAACTGAACAAGCCAATCACTTCTATCCGACAGCAGGAGATGGGATGCTTGAAGACATAATGACAGTGGCAGAATTAAAATCAATAGGACTTTTTCTTCATAGCTTTTCTTTGTTTTCTCGACAATTTCCTCTTACTAGGATTTCTGTCTCCTTGTATCCAAATTGCCTGTTTATAGGCCCTCTTTCAGAATCAATACAATTTTATTTCCAAAAAGATGCTTTTGTTTTACTTTCTCTGTTTTGTTTGCGTAAACGTCCATTGATTTAATTTGAATTAATATATGCATTTGAATATGACCGATGTTTGCCAAAAATACATGCATAAAATAGAAATAGCGATTACTAAAAGACTTCAGGATCGAGGAGAAGGTCTAACCATGCTTTCCAATGAATCCGTTGCTAATTCTATTCCCCAGCAAAGCCAGTTATTCCCCAGAAGAAATTGGCATTACTAGACAAATTGGTCATCTCTTCCATCCCCAGCCAGGCTTCTGTTGAATATTTCTACCATCAGACAGAAATCAAATACCCCCAGCTGAGCAAGGGTCACCAATACAAAAGTCTCCGACCGGAATCTCGGGATTTATTTTCCCCTGGCAGAACTTCTCAGACGCATAATTCATTCATTACATCATTTCACAGCATACGCATGCATACAATGTTCGCAAGCATAAAACATCTCATGCATCATGACATGGCATGAAGCTAACTTTTCTTTTCAGGTTAATTATCCTCCTGATATAGTCAAAATAAAAAGTTCAGTCAGGCAGACACCTTTATCAATCACATTCAAGATTCAGATACATCTTTCAGATATACTCCATATAAATATTCATTCTGACAAGCATTCTGATATCCTCCTAATGATGGCATCTTTAAGCCCATCCCGGACATTTATTGCAAATACAACGTGTACAAATATTATCAGATACAGCCTAACGTACGGTTCATTCTGATTCGGCCCAACATATGACTCCTTCAACTACTCCAATACGGTCTAACGTACGACCCATTTGGATCTTCATTCCTCAGATACTACCTAGCGTATGGCACATTCCGAGGTGTAGTCTAGCGTACAACTACTTTCTTCAGATACAGCCTAACGTACGGCTCATTCTGCAACTCAGATACGATCTAACGTACGATCCATTCTGATCCTTATTTCGTCAGATACAGCCTAACGTACGGCTCATTCTGCAACTCCAATACGGTCTAACGTACGACCCATTTGGATCTTCATTCCTCAGATACTACCTAGCGTACGGTACATTCCGAGGTGTAGTCTAGCGTACGACTACTTTCTTTAGATACAGCCTAACGTACGGCTCATTCTGCAACTCAGATACGATCTAACGTACGATCCATTCTGATCCTTATTTCGTCAGATACAGCTTAACGTACGGCTCATTCTATAACTCCAATACGGTCTAACGTACGACCCAGTTGGATCTTCATTCCTCAGATACTGCCTAGCGTACGGTACATTCCAAGGTGTAGTCTAGCGTACGACTACTTTCTTCAGATACAGCCTAACGTACGACTCATTCTGCAACTCAGATACGATCTAGCGTACGATCCATTCTAATTCTACCTTCGTCAGATACAGCCTAACGTACGGCTCATTCTGCAACTCAGATACGATCTAACGTACGATCCATTCTGATCCTTACTTCGTCAGATACAGCCTAACGTACGGCTCATTCTGCAACTCCAATACGGTCTAACGTACGACCCAGTTGGATCTTCATTCCTCAGATACTGCCTAGCGTACGGTACATTCCGAGGTGTAGTCTAGCGTACGACTACTTTCTTCAGATACAACCTAACGTACGGCTCATTCTGCAACTCAGATACGATCTAACATACGATCCATTCTGATTCTACCTTCGTCAGATACAGCCTAATGTACAGCTCATTCTGCAACTCAGATACGATCTAACGTACGATCCATTCTGATTCCACCTTCGTCGGATACAGCCTAACGTACGGCTCATTTTGCAACTCAGATACGATCTAGCGTACGATCCATTCTGATTTTTCACCCCCAGCGAAGTCACCAGCCTAATGGATAACTCATTCTGCTACTCAGATACGATCTAGTGTACGATCCATTCTGATCTTTACCTCTCCAGGGGCAGCCTAATAGACGGTTCATTTTGCAATTCAGATACGATCTAGTGTATGGTCCATTCTGATCCTTTATCCCCAGCAGCGTATGACCCATTCTGATCTTTCATCATCAAACTTCCTGGATGGCATCTTTAAGCCCATCTCCATCAAGACTAACCTTTGATTAACAAGTGCAAATTTTTGGGGCATTCTAGTGTTCAATAATCTTCCACCTCCAGACCACGAATGGCGTACATACCATTCTAACTCTCTCGGTTCAAGAATATTGAACAGGGGCAGCTGTCATACCCCAAAAATTGCCCGTTAATCTTTCAAGACATTCTTCAAGGCACTCCAACTCATTGTTCAAGACATTGACCTTAAAGGAACAAAGACCCAGCTCACAGATGGCCAAATCCAGAAAATGGCTCAAACTGGCATGCTCGCTAGGCGAGCAAATCCTTCGCCTAGCGAACCCTTCACTACACCACTCGCCTAGCGAAGCTTGCGAACACCAGAAATTTTGGGCTTCATTCTGAGCCCATTAGGTTACAAAAAAGCATTATAAATAGCAGAACTTCAGTCAGAAAAAAGGGGGAGGAGAAAGAAAACAGGAGATAGAAAGAAGGCACAGCAAACCCTGGAGGCTAACCCAGAGAATTCAGAGCAACCCTAAAGGAAACCCTGAAGGAAACTCATCTGCACCAAGGTTACCTCCGCCCAACTTAATCCGGCGCCAACCCTAAGAGTGACTTGCCAATTCAAAGTTGCAATTCAATTGCAAACAGGTTTGCATTACTATTATCGCTTTATGTTCTTAATTTGCATGTGGCATTGTTGAATGTAATCTTAAGTGTCGGGTTTTTGTTATCGTATCCACAGGGATTGTAAGATATCACCGCCTTTCGATGGTTGTATTAATTCTTAGCTTAAGGTATCAATAGGGTTTTGGTGTTTGTCACAGTATCTTGCATAAAAAGGTAATAAAATGCGGTAAAAGTTTTGGTTTGAATATTTGAGAAATATTGCCAAAGTTAGGGTTCAACGATCACTTTGCATGTATATGTTCGATCAACAAACTTATAAACTCCTTTAGATGATAAATTATTTCACAAAGTCCTCCCAATGTGTTTCTCTCGAACACACATTGTGAGTTTTCCCATTTTGATCCATTGTTTATCTCTAGCACAATCTATCAAAATGACAACTTTTTGGTTCAACCTTATGGTGAACAAAATCATTCATTACTATCTCTAGCTAACAAATAAGATTGGATGAAAACCTAGGTTAAGAGTTGGTAAACATCTCTCGATCATAAACCAACACAAAGAGTTTTCAATAAGAACAAAGTTTTCACCATATATTCACCATTAAAGAGTTTACAAATTAAGATCCTTACATTTACACACAAAGCTAATGATCATCTACATCTAACCTTGACAAATGGAGGACTTAGCTACTCATTTTCATGGTAGCTTGGTCGGCAAGTTTCGGAAGAAAGTTGATCAACATCCAAGTCGAATAATCAAGATTGGATGGGAATCCACCTTCTTTTTGTAAAAGATGGTTAAGAGATGAAGAGAAATGAAATCTAGGTCACAAAAGATCCTTGGAACAATGCTGTAAAAATATCTGGAAAAAAAGTACAAAAGTGTAAAAAACTAGGTATGGCTCCAAAAAGTGGCACTTGCTACTTATAGAGCAGCTACTGGGCTGTCATGCTCGCTAGGCGAGCAGAATGGCTCGCCTAGCGAGCCCCTAATTGAGGCACCTGAGGCACATGCGCCCAGAGAAACAGCCTATCTCAGACTGTCATGTTCGCCTAGCGAACACAACCTTCGCCTAGCGAAGGGCACGCTTCAACCTTCGCTCCAACGAGGTTGAGAGGTTTTGCTACTGGAATCCTCGCTGGGAGCTCGCTAATGGCTCGCCTAGCGAGTGAGTGCTGGCTGCGCTTTTCACAAAGTCTGGACGTGTTCGCCACACTCCTCGCTGGAAGCTCGCCTAGCGAGTGTGGTGATGCTTGCCTCTGTTAAATACTGGAGCATTTCGCTGCACGCTCATTGGACGCTCGCCTAGCGAGTCCTTCGCCACAGCCCTCGCCTAGCGAGGAAGCTGATGAATGCTTGTTTCATTTGATCCCTTTGCCACATTTCTTGTGTCTTCATTTTCTATTATTTCATGCCTACTTCCTGCACAATAACACACAAATCAAAGGTACCAAGATAGATTATCATTGTATTGCATTTCATCTGAAACAAAGGTGGTTTCGACATTTTAGCAAAGAAATGGAGTGAAAGATACCCATATTTGATAGCTCAAATAAGCACTTTTGGGTATCTAACAACTCTCCCCAACTAGATTCTTGCTTGTCCTCAAGCAAAGTATGCCTCTTGAAGGACAAGAGGATTTGCTTTAAGAAAATGGTTTCTCCGAAGTTGGATAAAACGGCTCAAACACAAGCGAATCAGCATATACAAGTTTCCAACGGTTCGAATAAAATAATACACAAGAACTAAAACTTAATAGCAATGCGAAATATTTATCTATCTACAACAATATTATTCTGAATGAATCACCCTATCTCTCCTCTTCGAATAAGGAATGAAGAATTTACGCGTTTGCAACCGCGGGAATAATCTCACTCTCCAACAAATAATGGAGAAATCAATTCGATTCATACAATGTCTAACAATTATAAATGGTAATGTGGAAGCACGAAGATCACTAAGGGCTTTTCGGTTGAAGCTTGGTCAGGTTAACAAACAAGGGTCATTTCTAAGGCCATTGAAAACGAAATTGCCGATGCAAAAGAGACATTCACTGTACATTATTCGCACATCTCGACTTCGTTCCATTTGTTTCTCATTTGAAACCTTCACAACTCAATTTTTATTTTTCACTATTTTTCTTCCAAGCAAGCATTCATTTTCATTCTTCCTATTTTTGTTCTTTTCTTTCACATCATATTTACAGAACAGATGTTTCTTTTCTATATTTTTATTTTCAATGCTTGCTCGGTTTTTCTTTTTTCAAGAGTTGTGGTACTTACCGATTCTCCCCAACTTATTTCTTACTCACCCTAAGTGAATGCTCTTAACTTTTTACGGCAAAAGAACAATAATCAAGATTTTCCGGGTTGTAAAAAAAAGATTTTTGAAATCTCGCTTTATTTCAAGCTGAGATTCAACTGTTTAAGCTCAAAGGGGTTAACGAATACTCTCTCTGCTCACAGGTAAGTTGTTTTTGGATGTAGTTGTGCTCGATAGAAAACAAGTGCCTCGATCATTTCTAATTGCTTCCACATATTCACAATAATAAAAGACAAAGCATGAATCAAATGAATCAACAAAACTTATTAGAATCCAGCATTTAAGTGTACAATGGAGGTTTCCTCACAATTTGTGGTTTTAAGTCCTAGATGAAACATTCATTCAATTATGTTGCAAAAAGACAATACTCAATTACAAAAAAGAGTAAAGTTCTAAGTGCATTCTAAAATTCTAGCCGGAGGTAACCATGTACCTTAGCCTTATTCACTTGTTAATTCTTATCATTGCCATCCAAGCTCGGATGCACCTTCATTGGATACTTCTTTGAGGAGCAACCAATCTAGAAGGTTTGCCACTCAATCAACCAAAAATTTATTAAAACAACAAAATTTAAAACAGAAATAATAATATCAACTTCAAAATTTAAATTTGTTCGTGGGGGACAAAACACCCCAAAAGTACAAAGCCAAAATCAAAATACAGAATTCTGGAAATACAATCAAAATAAAACATAACAATAAAAAATAAAAACTTAGCCCTCCAAAGGCTCAGAACCCTCCTCACTACCGGCCTCAGAACCGGTAGCCTCATCATCATCATCATCAACAACACCACCAGAAGACGCATCAGCGCCCACCCCCTCACCATACACAGGCCTGTCCACAGGCCAGTTAGCGTTAAGCAGAAACTGCTCACGCGTCATTAATGCATGAGCACCACTTCCCTGCAGCTGTAACCGCTGCATAGAATCGTGCATATCTATCATGGCACGCTGGGTTGCCGCCATCCATTCCCAATTGTAATCGCACACAGCTTGCAGGTAAGGATCTGGTCCAGGAGTAGAAGTACCAGGACCATCAGAAGCCCGGGTACTCTCTGCAGCAGCACTGCCTCTAACAATCTTCGCCCTGCAATATTTTGCCACGTAATGGTCATCGATCGACGACGGGATCCTTACCTGACCCCGAGAGGGTAGCCTTACCCTTGCCTGAATGCACAAACTCATGATTAAGCACGGGAAAGCCAGGGGACAATTCACACGAGCCCCCGACTTTAGCCCGCTCTCAATCACGGACTTAAGCTCATTAGCAATAATCCTCGCCACATCGATCTGGACGTTGGTGAGGATACAATGGACCAAATGTGCCACTGGGATCAGCACGGTAGAAGTGTGGGACTTTGGTTGGATGTTTGTCAGCACCATCAGCAGAATCAGTTGAGCCAAGGGAGTCATGTCCTCCCTATGATACCTCATGGGAACCCCAGATGGGTTCAGCTCAACAGATTTCCCTCTTAATAGCAGGGCGGCAGAAATGGCTTCAATATCCCAGTGAAGCCGTAAGTCTGTGTGGTATGTGTCCCTCTCTTCGGCTCCCAGTTGGAGCGGATCTCCAAGGACTCGGCTAATAGCATCCCTATCAAATGCAACAGGGTGACCGGCCACTCTGGACGTCCATGTAAATGGCTCGTCATCATCCGGCAGTGCATTCGCATAGAACTCACGCACTGTTGCTATATCATAGTGCTCCAGGGGATTAATCAACCGATCCCATTTTTTTGTGTCAATCAACCCGGCAAAAGTTCTGTTCGTGCCTTGAGGGTTGATGATGAATTTCTTCTCCGGTAGAATTTTCCGCTTCTCCAGAGCAACGTATCTTGCCGCTTGTTTTGGCCCGACAAATTTGTCGGTATCAAATTGGATCGTTACTGGACGGAAAATGCTCGCTCCCTTTCTCTTCTTTGAAGCGCCGAATCTAGATTCCATCTGCAAAATCATAAAGAGGAAGCAACACACACAAAACAGATTAGACAGCAAAACCAGAATTCAAAGAACTGTCATGCTCGCTGCTGCTTCGCCTAGCGAAGTTGCAGCGAATGCTCGCCTCTGGTTCGCCTAGCGAGTGCTAGCGAACCTTACGGGTTTTTTGGTTCTGCAGCATTTTCAGAGAAATCTTCCCAAAACCCACATTCTAATGGTTTCAATTTCAGAACCTAATGATATATCAATTAAAGAAACGTTCTATGCCATTGGTAATTACAGATTCACATGCAAACCTAAAATTCCCAATTGCAAAACCTAAAATCCCACATGCAAACCTAAAGTTTCCCATACCAACAACTTCATCCTAAATGACATTCAAATTGGAAATAAACAGAATTCAAAAATAAAGAAATTGTATTAGGGCAAACCTTAGTTACACGGATTGATTGAAATGTGAAGTGGAGTAAGGTTTGCAATCTTCCAATTAGGGTTTGAGTGAGTTGTTTGTGAGAGAGATGAAAATGAGAGAGTGAGGTGAGTGTTCGGTTAAATTGCCTCAGCAGAGTTGCAAAAACAGAAAATTTGTGTTTGGGCCAAAATGAGTGGCCTGCTGAGATTTTAAATAAGTGCTGTCACGCAGCGCTCGCTGCTGCTTCGCCTAGCGAGCCGCTTAGCGAATCAGCTCGCTACTGCCTCGCCTAGCGAGCATCAAGCGAGCATGACAGCAATTGCCTTTTCAAAGGCAGCATTACAGGTACTTTCAGCATGGTTCTAACACTTGGAAACCCACTACAACAGAACAGGAAAACAGTAAATACTTACAATGTTGGGGTGCCTCCCAACAAGCGCTTGTTTAACGTCGACTAAGCTCGACGGTGTGATGCTCACAGAGGAGCATCCAACGGAATAGCACAGCTCTCGCGATCCACATGACCGCCGAGATAAACTTTCAAACGTTGGCCATTCACGGTCCAACTATCCTTCTTGTCCATGTCCTCAATGACAATAGCCCCGTACTCCTTCACCTCTTTGACCCGAAATGGCCCGGACCATTTTGATTTCAACTTTCCGGGGAACAACTTCAACCTGGAATTGAACAATAGGACCAACTGTCCGGGCACAAATTCTTTGCTTCGGAGCTTCTTGTCATGGTATTTTTTTTACCTTTTCTTTGTACAACCAACTTGAGTGATATGCGGCATTGCGCATCTCTTCCAACTCAAGTAGCTGCACCTTCCTTTTTTCACCGGCCAAATCATTTTCAAAATTTAAAAATTTCAGGGCCCACAAGGCTTTGTGCTCCAATTCAACCGGCAAATGGCAAGTTTTACCAAACACCAATTGAAAGGGAGTTAGGCCAATTGGAGCTTTAAAGGCGGTACGGTATGCCCATAACGCTTCATCCAATTTTTGGGACCACTCTTTTTTCGAATTTGACACAGTTTTTTCGAGAATTCTCTTAATCTCTCGATTAGAGACCTCGGCTTGCCCATTAGCCTGCGGGTGATACGGAGTTGTCACCCTATGTGATACACCGTAATGTTTTAAAATGCTTTCCAACGGCGCATTACAAAAGTGTGACCCTCCGTCACTTATCAACACTCGGGGGGTTCCGAAACGGGAAAATATGTTTTTCTTCAAAAAAATTATCACCGTTTTCGCATCCGCACGAGGTGAGGCAATCGCCTCAACCCACTTAGAAACGTAATCAACTACGACAAGCATATACTCGTTCCCATAAGAGGGCGGGAATGGTCCTACAAAATTGATGCCCCAACAATCAAATACTTCGACTTCTTGGATATTTTGGAGAGGCATCTCATCTCTCTTACCAATCCCTCCGCTTCTCTGGCAACTATCACAACTTTGCGCATGGGTATGTGCGTCTTTGAAAATAGTGGGCCAATAAAATCCCGATTGGAGGATTTTAGTGGCCGTTCTCACCCCATTATAGTGTCCGCCGTAAGGCGAGTTGTGACAATGCCAAAGGATGCTATGCGCCTCATCGCCAGTAACGCATCTCCTTAATAGGTTATCACTACCCAACTTAAACAAGTACGGGTCATCCCAAACATAATACTTGGCATCCGAAAGAAACTTCCTTTTTTGGTTCGAAGTTAGGTCGGGAGGCACATAACCACTAGCCTTGTGGTTCGCAAAGTCTGCAAACCACGGCCTAACTTGAACTTTAAACAGTTTTTCATTAGGAAATTCTTCCCGGATTTCCTTATCTGACGCTGTAACCTCCACATTTACTAAGCGGGATAAATGATCCGCCACCAAATTTTCTGACCCCTTCTTGTCTTTGATTTCCACATCAAATTCTTGTAACAAGAGGATCCAATGGATGAGCCTTTGCTTCGAATCCGGTTTGGTTAGGAGATATTTAATCGCCGCGTGGTCGGTATACACTACGACTTTAGACCCTATAAGATAAGACCTAAACTTTTCTAGCGCGTACACTATTGCAAGTAGTTCTTTCTCCGTGGTGGCATAGTTTATTTGAGCCTCGTTAAGAACCTTACTTGCATAATGTATCACATGAAAATTTTTATCTTTTCTTTGGCCAAGTACCGCTCCAACTGCGTAGTCGCTCGCATCACACATTAGTTCAAAATTTTCATTCCAATTGGGAGCGACTATTATTGGAGCGGTAACCAATTTTTCTTTTAAAGTTTCGAAAGCTTGCAAACAATCATCGGTTAAGAGAAATACCTGGTCCTTAGCTAGCAAATTGCTCAAAGGCTTAGCCACCTTTGAGAAGTCCTTGATAAAGCGCCGATAGAACCCGGCGTGCCCCAAAAAGCTTCGGATGCCCTTCACATTCACCGGAGGAGGTAACTTTTCTATCACTTCAACCTTAGCTCTATCCACTTCAAGCCCCCTTGAAGAGACTTTGTGGCCAAGCACGATCCCCTCGGTCACCATGAAGTGACACTTCTCCCAATTAAGCACCAGATTGGTCTTCACACATCTTTCCAACACCGTTTTCAAGTTTGCCAAGCATAGACTAAAAGACCCACCAAATACCGAGAAGTCATCCATGAAGACTTCCATTGTTTTCTCTATCAGATCGGCAAAAATGGCTTGCATACATCGTTGGAAAGTCGCCGGTGCATTGCACAGTCCAAAGGGCATTTTTCGGTATGCGAACACTCCAAACGGACACGTGAAAGCCGTCTTCTCATGATCGGCCGGGTCAACCGCAATTTGGTTATACCCGGAATAGCCGTCCAAGAAACAATAGTATTGTTGGCCCGAGAGTCTTTCGAGCATTTGATCAATGAATGGGAGTGGAAAATGGTCCTTTCGAGTTGCGGTATTCAACCGCCTATAATCAATACACATTCTCCACCCCATTGCAACTTTAGTAGGGATCAATTCATCCTTGTCATTTCGGATTACGGTAATTCCACCCTTCTTCGGAACAACGTGCACAGGACTAACCCACGGACTATCCGAGATCGGGTAAATCATCCCCGCATCCAACAACTTTACAACTTCCTTTCGAACAACGTCCTTCATGGTAGGATTCAAGCGGCGTTGTGGTTGAGCTACCGGCTTAAAATCCTCTTCCATCAAAATCTTGTGCATGCAATAGGAGGGACTAATTCCTTTTAGATCGGAAAGAGTCCAACCCATGGCTTCTTGATTTGTTTTTAGCACAGTGATCAGACAGGCTTCTTCTTCATTTGTCAAAAGGTTGCTTATGATGACCGGCTTTGCCTCGGTCTCATCTAGGAATACATACTTCAAAGTAGAGGGTAGTATTTTCAATTCAATAGGCGCTTTTTCGTCAATAACCTCCTTCTTCAAGTCTTCTTCCTCTACTTCCCACGGTTGTAGGTCGTCTAAACTATCAAGTTCCTTTAAGCATTCCTCAAGAGCTAGCTCTTCATCAACGGTGAAAACCTCCAATGAGTCGTCAAGAGCTAACTCCATAGGAGATATCTCATGAATATGCTTTGAAACTTCCAAAATAGCGTCTTCGGTCACATCGATGCGAAAGCTATCATTTCTATCTTTTGAGTGCTTCATTGCTTCGAATAGATCGAATGTTACTTCCTCATTTTGGACTCTCACCTTCATTAAACCGTCATCAACATCTATCATCATTCGCGCGGTCTTCATGAATGGTCGGCCCAAGATGAGCGGAGCATCATCATCTTCCTCCATATCAATAACAATAAAATCGACCGGGAAAAAGAATTTGTCGACTTTAACCAAAACATCTTGGGCTACGCCATGAGGATGGGTTGTCGATTTATCTGCCAATTGCAATGTCATTCGGATGGACTTAATTTCAATGTTGCCAAGCCTCTTTATAATTGACAAAGATATAAGATTAATGCTTGACCCCAAGTAAATTAGTCCTTTCCCGACATAGATATCTCCAATTTTAACTGGCAAAGTAACTCTTCCCGGATCAACCTCTTTTTTAGGAAGCGTCCTTTGAATAATGGCACTACAGCTCACATCTAGGACGATGGTCTCCGGTTCCGTATACCTCCTCTTTTTTGTAAGTATGTCCTTCATGAACTTGGCATACTTGGGCATTTGCTCCAAGGCTTCGGCAAACGGAATGTTTATTTGTAATTGTTTAAAAATATCCATGAACCGGGCGTAATGCCGTTCATTCTCCCTTTTGGACGGGGCATGAGGATAAGGGAGGTTTTGGATTGGAGTAGTGCTCACTACCTCCTTTCCCTTTGCAACTCTAGAACTCCTCCATCTAGGCTTTTTCACTCCCTCCCCCTTTACTTCATCACTCGTATTTTTCTCAATCTCCACACTTTTTTCTTTTCAACTTCACCATTCTTTTTGTTCTTTTCAACTTCTTCCTCCTCACTCCACTCCCCCACTTCACCATCAACATTTTCCTCCAATATTTCCTCCTCATTTTCTTTCTTTTTCTCTCTTTGTTCACTCTCAACTCTTTTGTTATTCTCACTCATCAACTCCTTCCCACTTCTCGTTGTGATCGCCTTATAATGCTCCTTAGGATTTGTTTGCGTGTTTGCCGAAAAGGAAGGACCGGTTTGTTGTTCCGCGAGTTGCTTAGCAAGTTGCCCAACTTGAGTCTCGAGATTTTTTATAGCCGCGTCGTTGCTTTTTTGATTTGCCATTGACATTTGCATGAATTGCGTCAATGTGTCTTCCAACTTAGAAGTTACGACCGATGGTTGTTGAGGTATATAAGGATTTTGGGGAGGGTTTTGACGGCTAGAAGAACCACCTCCATAACCTTGGTTATGGTAATAGTTACTCCTAGGTTGGAACCCTTGGTTCCCTTGGTAATGTTGTTGTTGATTTTGAGGGTGCGGTTGATAAGGTTGTTGTTGTTGTTGTTGTTGTTGTTGTCTCGGTTGGTAGTCCCTTTGGTTTGCCATGTAGTTTACATCTTCGAATCCCGGAGGTGGACAAAATCCGGTGTCATGCTCACCTTTGCAAAGCTCACAACAAGCTATTTGTTTAGCTTTAGACGGTTCTCTCAACTCTTTAATTTGTTGCGTTAAGAGTTCCACTTGTTGTGAGATGAGCTTGTTTTGGGAAAGGATGGCATCGTTCGTCCCTAGCTCAAGCACTCCCGGCTTCTTCAAAGAGTTGCCTCGACTTTGACTCTGAAGATCATTTAGAGCCATTCGATTTATGATATTTGTAGCTTCTTCGGCACTTTTTGACAATAAAGAGCCACCCGAGGTAGCATCCAACAACGTCTTGCAATTTGGTTGAAGTCCATTTTTGAAGATATGGATTTGAGTCAGTTCATCAAATCCATGCCCTTTACATTTCCGAAGCATGGACTTGAATCTTTCCCACGCTTCATTTAAGGATTCATTGATTCCTTGTGCAAACACCGAGATGGCCGTCTTGGATTCCATGAACCGGTTATGGGAGAAGAATCTTTCGATAAACTTCTCTTCTAACACGTTCCAGTCTGTCATGACGGCTGGTGTTTGGTCTAAGTACCAATCTTTTGCTTTGCCGAGCAAAGCGTGGGGAAATAATCTTCTGAACAACGGGAGCTCCTGAGCCTGATCCACTCCGGCCGCCAATGCTATCTCATAAAATTTAGTGAGAAAAGCAAAGGGATCTTCATGGTCCATTCCGGTGAATGGACTTCCATATAATAAATTGAGAGTTCCCATTTTCGTCTCAGCTTGCCTTCCCGTGTGGTTGGCAAACTGAGCGGTGTTTCTTGGACTGTTTATGCATGGAGTAGAAATAGGTGGTGGTGGTGGCTCCATGTTAGGTATGAATGGTGGTGGATTTGTGGTAGAAGAACTTTCTCCTTGCTCTTGACGTTGTCTAGCCTGTTGCCTCCTACGTCTCGTTTTGCTATTGTTCCTCCTTGCGGTTCTTTCGATCTCGGGATCAAAAAGAAGTTCGTCCATAGGGATTTGCCCTCGCATAAAACGTAAGCTGCACACTAAACCAAACAAATTACAAGCACAAGTCAAAAATTCAAAAGCTAAAAATTAAGCAACCATTGCGATGCTCGCAATATCAATTTACAATCCCCGGCAACGGCGCCATTTTGTTGAATGTAATCTTAAGTGTCGGGTTTTTGTTATCGTATCCACAGGGATTGTAAGATATCACCGCCTTTCGATGGTTGTATTAATTCTTAGCTTAAGGTATCAATAGGGTTTTGGTGTTTGTCACAGTATCTTGCATAAAAAGGTAATAAAACGCGGTAAAAGTTTTGGTTTGAATATTTGAGAAATATTGCCAAAGTTAGGGTTCAACGATCACTTTGCATGTATATGTTCGATCAACAAACTTATAAACTCCTTTAGATGATAAATTATTTCACAAAGTCCTCCCAATGTGTTTCTCTCGAACACACATTGTGAGTTTTCCCATTTTGATCCATTGTTTATCTCTAACACAATCTATCAAAATGACAACTTTTTGGTTCAACCTTATGGTGAACAAAATCATTCATTACTATCTCTAGCTAACAAATAAGATTGGATGAAAACCTAGGTTAAGAGTTGGTAAACATCTCTCGATCATAAACCAACACAAAGAGTTTTCAATAAGAATAAAGTTTTCACCATATATTCACCATTAAAGAGTTTACAAATTAAGATCCTTACATTTACACACAAAGCTAATGATCATCTACATCTAACCTTGACAAATGGAGGACTTAGCTACTCATTTTCATGGTAGCTTGGTCGGCAAGTTTCGGAAGAAGGTTGATCAACATCCAAGTTGAATAATCAAGATTGGATGGGAATCCACCTTCTTTTTGTAAAAGGTGGTTAAGAGATGAAGAGAAATGAAATCTAGGTCACAAAAGATCCTTGGAACAATGCTGTAAAAATATCTGGAAAAAAAGTACAAAAGTGTAAAAAACTAGGTATGGCTCCAAAAAGTGGCACTTGCTACTTATAGAGCAGCTACTGGGCTGTCATGCTCGCTAGGCGAGCAGAATGACTCGCCTAGCGGGCCCCTAATTGAGGCACCTGAGGCACCTGCACCCAGAGAAACAGCCTATCTCAGACTGTCATGTTCGCCTAGCGAACACAACCTTCGCCTAGCGAAGGGCACGCTTCAACCTTCGCTCCAGCGAGGTTGAGAGGTTTTGCTACTGGAATCCTCGCTGGAAGCTCGCTAATGGCTCGCCTAGCGAGTGAGTGCTGGTTGCGCTTTTCACCAAGTCTGGACGTGTTCGCCACACTCCTCGCTGGAAGCTCGCCTAGCGAGTGTGGTGATGCTTGCCTCTGTTAAATACTGGAGCATTTCGCTGCACGCTCGCTGGACGCTCGCCTAGCGAGTCCTTCGCCACAGCCTCGCCTAGCGAGGAAGCTGATGAATGCTTGTTTCATTTGATCCCTTTGCCACATTTCTTGTGTCTTCATTTTCTATTATTTCATGCCTACTTCCTGCACAATAACACACAAATCAAAGGTACCAAGATAGATTATCATTGTATTGCATTTCATCTGAAACAAAGGTGGTTTCGACATTTTAGCAAAGAAATGGAGTGAAAGATACCCATATTTGATAGCTCAAATAAGCACTTTTGGGTATCTAACAGGCATTATGATTGAATTTATAAAAATATCTTAAGTTTTGCATGTGAATTTAAGTATGTATGAATGTCTTGAACGTTTAACCATGTAATTTCTGTAATGATGCCATAGGGTTTGGAGCTTTCTGGATTTGTACTGTTATCAAAACCAGAACCCGCAGCCGCTCGCTAGCACATCGCTAAGCGAGCATGTAGCGAGCATTCGCTAAGCCTTCGCTAGGCGAGGCAGGAGCGAACGTGATAGTCGCTGATTTTTCTGTTCTGTTCTATGCTTATCTGATCTGTTTTATTCTAACCATGTGTTATTTTGCCTGACATTCCTACTGTTGTGTTTCTTTTGTGGTGTAATTCTCGATTGCACCCTGATTTGGTATTCTGACCTGTTTGCTGAGTTTTGTAAGGGTTCACATACTCCCGGAGAAGGTAGCTTGCTAGGTATTCCACTTTATTTGTGGGATACCCTTGTGGAGATTCACCCTAATTACCTAATTGATTATAATGTGGACCTAATTACCTAATTGATTACAACCACCTAATTGATTATAAAATATTACCTTTGAATATGTGATCTTGGACCTCTCTTTGTTGCCTTACGGTATTACGGTATTACGGTCATGTCCCGCAAATGTGGGGATACACTTAGCAAAGACCCTTCGGTTAAACCATCATGTCCCTATAAGATAAATCCTAGTCCCTCGGATGTTGCCTTCGAATATATGATTTTGTCCCTCGATGTCCCGTCGTTGTAGCCTACGGTTAAATGATGATCGCCCCTTCGAATGCTAAGGTATCCTTACAAATGTTGCCTTCAATGACCAATCGATGACCCTACGATGACCCTTTTACCTCCAAAGGATAAAACTACTTACTCCTCAATAGTAAGGACAGTTTTACCCTCATAAGGATAGGAAATGCCCATAAAGACCTTGGGTAGGTATAACTCTTAATTGCTGGCTCACAACCTAAAACATTTTTCATACCTCACACTTTGCAAATACTAGAAAATCACCACTTGGTATACATTCGTACTAGAATCATTGCCAAGTTATATTTTTCTAAACCGCTTTCAAAATTAAACGAGATAAATACTTTGTATACATTCGTACAAGAATCATTACAAAGTTAAACTCTCTTTTTAAAACATTTTTTAAGCAATTCACAAACACTTTTTTTTCAGACAAACATAAGTGATCAAGCAATTAAGAGCCCATGGATAACCATGGATACAAAGGGTGCTAACACCTTCCCTTTGTATAACGTACCTCCCGAACCCAAAAATCTAGTTAAGGTCTTTCCTGTTCTTTTCCACCTTTCCTTATTGGATAAAAGAAAAGTCGGTGGCGACTCTTGCTATCCGCGACATTTGCTTTCCAAAGCAAAAACACTCAAAGTCAGTTCACCGTATGACAACCGTGAACATCGTTGGTCTTGTGATTGATCCAACAGTCAGATCTACTTGTATGACGCCTAGAGTCTGCTCTATCTTATCCTCATAGTTCGACAATACCATATTGTGAGGTTTAACATCAGTATCGAACATACCTATCTTTTTTAACATGAACTGAGGCATCAGATTGACTGTTGCTCCTCCGTCCACCAGAACTTTGTTCACCCCCACATGTTCAACTTTAGCTCTAATGTATTGGGGCTTGAGATGGTTCTGCATCCCTTGGTGAGGCCTTTCAAAAAGAGCATTCTGCTCTTCGACAACACCGTTGCTGAAAACATAGTAACACATAGGTTTATGCTTTGCAATCTCCATAACATCTGCTTCCTCATTGTCTTCAATCTCTGTCTCCTGATTATATTCGTATGGCAGAACTGATACCATATTGCAATTTATATTAACAAATGACACTCCGTCGGACTCAAAGTCGTCAGTGAGCATTTCTTCCTCTCTTATTTGTTCCTCCTGAACTTTTTGATTCGTGTTTTTGTTTTCATCTGAAAACAACTTCCTTCCTACAGGGGGTTTGGTCGAATTTGTAACATTTAAGGGGACTTTGCTGTTGGTGGATTCTCCAATCTCCCTCGAAGTCATCTCTCTTTCAGCCTTCCTCAACCTTTGATATCTTCTCCACTGGGACCTTGACATGGGATTATTTCCTTTGTAGTTCTCCAGTTTGATAGCCTCTCTCTTAGATGCCTGGAACTGTTTTCTATAAGCCCAAGAGGTTCTTCCTTCATCCTCAAAACTTTTCCACTTTCCCTTCTTTGACCCCACCTGAGTCCATTTGTCCTCAGGGACTTCTGCAGGAAGCTTAAACATAACTCTTTTCGCCCTTGGGTGAGGGCTGTCTTGCCTCATAGGAACTCCCCACTTGTCAAATATATACATATTCGGGTTACCTTCGTGTCCATCCCAACCTTGGTTGGATGGAATTCTTTCAAACGCTTCAGCCAGTTCCCTGTTGTAAACTGCCCCACATCTGGGACACATCACGTATTCTGTTTCGTACTTGTGGCAACGCACAATAAAACCAAGAAGGCTTTCTCCAGGCTTGGGATACACCTTCAGTAGTTAGCTTTCCTTTCTCTAATTTCTCTCAGTCTCAGTTCGTTGCCATCTTTCATAGTCCTCAGCCACCCTTCGACACATCATGATGATACACCTTGGGTACAACAACATGTCAGAATTTCTTTTGTGACACCTCCAAAGGTATTCACGTAGGCTCTCATTGGCTTTGGGATAGCCAAACTGCATTCCCTCTTGATCTATCTTCAGACACCTATCCACTTCCTCCATCTCTTGGGGGGGGGGGTGGTTCAGATCCACCATGTTGACACCTAGATTGGCGCCATCAGCGATTGAAATTTCCTCAAATTTCTTCCTTAGGCCCTTAGTAGCCTCAATTGCCTTCCCATTAAGACCTTCAGTGGCCTTTGGTTCGACATCAGCAACCTATTCACCTTTGACAGAAATTTCAAAGGGAACATCATTATTTAGGCCATCAGTAGCCTGCTTTCCATCTAGCACATAACCTTCAGTTCCTGTTTCCTTCACAGCCTCCACTTCCACCATGTCAATCATGTCGATTTCGACAGGTTCAGCATAATTTGTGTCAGCAATGTTGAGGGGGTCAACGTCAATCTTCATCTGGTTTTTTCCCTTGTTAGTGAACTTGAGGCGGCCATCCTTAATTGCATTCTGAATAAGATCCCTGAAAAGAAAGCATTGTGAGGTTTTATGGCCTAATAAATTGGGATATTTACAGAAGCCTCTTTTCTTCCGTTGTTCTAACGAAGGAATTTTGGTATTAGGAGGTACTATCATTTTGCCATCTTTTACTAATAAATCGAAGATTTCATCATATTTGGTAACATCAAATGTGTAAGTCTTTTTAGGAAATCTATCATTCTTTTCAGTTTCGATAGGGTTCCTGCCATTCGAAGGTGTAAGTAATTGTAACACCTCAAAATTTACCCTCCTCTTCTTGGGACTAGTTTGACACATTGCATTTCATATTTTAGAGCATTAGGCATTTCATTTTTGCATATCATCTGAAAATAAGAAAGTCATCCTCCAGAGTCTTTTCAAAAGATGGAGAAGTTACATGATTCAAGCCTGAGGGTTTCTATGAATTGATGATCAACCATCTGAGGGTTTGCACTTCAGTTAGGATTTCTTGGTTCTTCAAGGGTATTGAGAATTATCTTGTTTGAAAGGATATATTACCATCATCATGGTCATGTCATCATCAAGGATTTCATTGTGCATTCTCAAGTTCCTTTGGATTAGGGTTCTGACCTCTGGTCAACCCTAATCAATGCAATTCTTCCAATCAGGGCTTCTCAAGGAGATGAGTTGTTTTCTTGGGATGAGGATCATATGATTGTTATGAGGAGCTTACATGAGCTAGGGTTTCATTTTTGAGCAATTTCCCCAAGTGGCAGAGGCTCAAGCTGATCAGGGCATTTCAAGGTCATCTGAGGACCAAAAAGTCAACTGTGCAGTCAACTGAGGGCTATGAGGTGGGGAGATGAATTTAAACACCTCAATCATGTTCAAAAGAGGTCCATTTGTCATTCTAAACATCTATCTTGAAGATTTTGAGGTCATGGCAAAAGTTTCCAAAAATGGAAAGTGACCTGTAATTTCAAATTTCCAAAAATGGCAAGTTTCTGGTCCACATTCAACTTGACTTATCAACATCAAAGAAGTTTCAAATGGATTTTTGATGAACATGAAAGTTGAAGATCTTTGTCTCCCCTTTCCAAAAAGTCCTATTTCATGTTCATATGATGATTGGTTGAGAAGTTATTGCCAAATGATCACAAAGTATACATGGAAGTTCAAAGTGACATAACTTTTGATACAAAACTCCAATTTGGTCCATTCTTTTTGCAAAATACTCTTCATGACCAAGACATTCCAAATCAACATTTACCATGCATGGAAGAAGTTCATATGATAATCATTTCTCACATGTGTATTTTGGAGGGAAATCTCACAATTCAAATTTGGTTCAAGATACAAGCAAAATACCACTTCCATCATGTTTATTGGTTGGTTTTAAGTGAAGATGAAGCTTGCATGGGCACTGTTCACGTGTGGATTGGCCATGCTAAGCTCATTTGCAAATTTGCACATTACTTCATAATTCACTAATCATGATTAACCAAGGCCTAAGTGGATCAGCATTGTGATTAACACATCATATAAATAGCCAAACCCTAGTTGTAACAACCATAACTAACTTTTCAGATCCAAAATCAAGAAACTCTCTATTTTTTCTCTCTCTTCGAATTTGCTAATTTCTCCACATAAACACCAAATTTCTTTGCATAATCTTGATCATCATCCTTCATTGATCAAGATTCAACCATTACTTTGTGGAATTCAGTCCAAATTCGAGCTATTCAAGTGCATGAACATGGAGATGGAAGTTTGAAATTGAGCAAGATCTAAGAGGATTCAAGTGTTGCTTCTTATTTAAAGCTTCAAAAGAGGTGCAAGGGAAAAGATCTGGAGCAGATGAGATCTCGAGGACGCGATTTCAACAGCTTCCATTTCAAGTAAGTGAAAATTTCGATCTCTCTTTTGGATGTTTTATGATCATGAACATGTAGATCTTGCTTCGTAGATGATGCTGATATGTTTAGATTTGAAAACGGTTAAGAATTGAGGAAGTTATGTGAAATGTAAGTTTTGGTCATCAAAATGTTTGCCTTCGATCCATGAAATCTAGAGAGAGTTAGAGTGAATTGATAGCATATTTGAGATGTACGTTGCAAGAGGATTCCATTGATGTATGGTTTCTGCATTTCTGCACTTTTGCACGGCGGCGCCGCCGCCTGCATGGCCGGAGAAGATGACCAGCGCCGCCGTCTGGTTTTGCTAGGGTTTGTCCAGCGTGTGTGCCATGTGAGCGCATGCCTGTCCATTTGATTGGCCTTGGTTGTTTGACCACTCCACGTGTTTCTTTGACCTGCTGTGTGGCTACTGAGTCACTTAAGTGAAACACAGCGTTTCACATGCGCCTTTGATGATTCATGCGTGTGTTCGATTCTCTGTTTGTGCATAATGCTGATTTAATTCAAATTTTGTTTTCCCTCCATATTTTCCATATTATTTCATATTATTTTGTCATTTTTGTTTTAATCATTAAAAATAGAAAAATAGTCCAAATCAAGTCCAATTTTTTTTCATAGATTTGTTTTAATGTCTAGTTTTTTATAGCATTATTTCCATGAATTGTTGAGTGCTGGATTTTTTATGTGTGATTTTTGAATGAACATGGTGATATTTTTACATGTTGTGATCAATGCCTTGTGAAATGCTCATTGTTGATTTAATTGATCTGAATTTTTGTGTGCTTAATCTCCATATGTGATTTGAATTTTTGGAATTGGTTTGGAATTTTTCTCATATGCCATCACTGTTTTGGACACATGAAGATATAATGTGACAATTTGTTTCACATTTTTGGCATTCATTTTGTGCATTTTTGTTCACCTATCATTTGAGCTCTTCTGGATCTAATTTTTTGCATGATGTTTGTTTATAACATGAGTAGCTTACATAAAAAATCTCAAGGCCATTGGATGCATTTCTGTTTTGATTTAGATTTTCTAGTTTGGTTGTCCATTTTGTGCATATTTGCTTGCCTTTGCTTTACATTGATCATTTAAGCTACTTGCCTTGTGCATTGATGTTGGTCCTTTTGAGGACTTTTTATTGAATGTTTGAATGTGCAATATGCAAAAGATTGACTTCTGTTTTAATCATTTGGTATGGTTTTGGACCTAGTATTTGTACTAGTGTTTTGTACATGAACTAACCTTGACTTGTGTTTCAGGTTTGGACACTTATCATTAATGGTTGAGTTGCTCACCTTTTGAGATGCAAATTGGATTGTGTTCTGACTTCTTTGTGTTTTTTAGGGTTCTAATTGATAGGTTTGAGCTCATTTGAGTGCTTGAGCATTGTTCCTTGAGTTGTGTGCAGTTGGATAGTTTCACTGTTTGTTTTCTGATTGGTTGTTTGAGATACTAACTGGTTAGCTTTTGTACAGGTACATTAGTTGCTTGCTTTTAGCTCTTGCTTGAGCTTTGGATTGTGGTTGATACACCACTTAGGTAATTACCTTCTTACTCCATGTAGTCTGGAAGTCCTGTCACCTTTTTGGCAAGCATTTTGCTGGAAGTCCTCCTTAAGAGGCTCTGTTTGTGTTTGTTTACAGTTTGTGCCAAAGACCTCCAAGTGAGGCATGTTACTTCATAAGTCCTCCTAAGTGAAGAGGCAATTGACGGATAAAAGGGATTAGCAATCAATCCCCCGTTATTCAGTGAGTCGTTCATTATGCTCGCACTACGTGCTGATGCTTCTGAACATGAACCCAAGATCATTGTCCAGTGTTTGTCAAGTGGAATATGATCCCTCTTTCTGAATCCCCACGCTTTCTTTGATTTGAGCTCACCCTGGCCAGGGTTAAGAGCATGAGGTCTCATCCTCATTTCCATTTTAATCAGCTTCACCCTAACTCTCAATGTTAGTGGTTAAGAGCTACAGGTTACCCATCACAATTTGGCTTGTTTGTCGAGGTTGATATGACCCCTCTTGAATAAAGCCTACCCATTGTTTGGGCCTCTTGTATGGATATAGTGAGTGATGCTTGTTCACTTGTGTTGATGTTTATTTGCTGTTTGAGTTGGATCGCTTCCAAAGCGAGTTAAGTTCTTGTTAGAGACCTCAACCTAGGGATATTTGTTTGCATGACAACTATTAGGCTCGAGCTCTAGTCTCCCTATTTAGTTTGTTATTACCCTGGTCTCTGGTTAGGAGAGTGTTGTACCCCTGTTAAGGGGAACTACGTCGCCCTGATTCTCATACCAGATGAGATACGTAGGCAGGAGATTGAGCGAAATCTCTCCCGGCACCCTTTTTCTTTTTGTGTGTGTTCACCCGTCATTGGGTTACTCATTTGGGGTTCATTCTGATAACCTTTTTCTTTGGTGTTCACGGGTTAGCGATTGCTTGTTGTTAGGAGTCGGATATAAGCCCATGTATTGGCATTCTGTTTCCTTTTGTTTGGTTGTTGTTAGGAGTCGGATGTAAGCCCATGTATTAGCATTCTGTTTCCTTTTGTTTGGTTGTTGTTAGGAGTCGGATATAAGTCCATATATTGGCATTCAGTTTCAGTGTTTGTGTTGTTTGTTTGGAGTCGGATATAAGCCCATGTATTGGCATTCTGTTTCCTTTTGAGTGTTTCTTTTGACGTCTCAGCGTCTCTTTTTGGTGTTTTGTTTCGGCGTGCGTTAGCCGAGCTACGAGTGCTCTGATTCTTCTCTGGATAGAGAAGATACGTAGGCATAGGATGCGATATCCTAGCGAGCATGTCTCCCTTTTCCCCGAACTACATTGACTCTGATGTTTGTTTCTGACAAACTACATAGGCCCAGGATGCGACATCCTGCCGAGTCCCTTCCTCCATCTTCTTTCACCTGTTTTATCATTCCAGTTTGTGCAATTTCTTTGAGCAGTTTATTAGCAACCTTATTCTTTTCTTTTCCTATTCTTTTGAGCGTGGATCCCGTCGAGTACGGCGAACGTGAGGGGTGTTAATACCTTCCCCTTGCGTAATCGAATCCCGTACCTTGTAATCTCTGGTCGTAAGACCATTCCTTTCCCTTTCTTAGGTTAGTCCTGCGCTTCCTTTCTGTCATAGGATGAATAGCGTCGGTGGCGGCTTTGTAAACTGTTTTTTTTCCGCCGGTTGTTTTTCGCGTTGCGACAGTAATTTACAAGCATAAGGTGGTGCTTCTTTTAATTAAGCCAAATCTACTTCGAATTCCTCGAGACCATAAGGGTCATTAGAGATTTCAGACTCCTCATCTTCGACTTCGACATAAGCAACCCTTTCTTTCTTATAATTCTTATTCGCTCTGGCCTTTTCAGCTTTTAAACGTTCGACCTGTCGAACCCTGTCTGCTAATTGGGTCATATCTCTTAGATACTGGGTATCTAACTTTTTCCTAATGGAATAGTCTAGCCCTCAAGCGGCCATTTCGACCAATTCATGTTCAGGCACCACTGTAAAGCATCTAGATTTCAACAAACGGAACCTATTCAGATAATCATCTATAGGTTCAGTGAATTTTCTTTTAATACTGGCTAATTCCTTAAGACTTATCTTAGTTTGGCCCATGTAGAATTGTTCATGAAATAATCTCTCAAAATAAGGCCAAGTATCTATGGAATGTGGTGGCAAAGTTGTAAACCACGTGGAGGCATTCTTCGTTAAAGAACTGGGGAAATATTTCATTCTTAGGTTCTCACTGTTCGCCAAATCCCCTGCCTCAGTCATGTATCTGGCTATGTGTTATGTAGTGGATTCACTAGCGTCTCCTGAGAATTTGGTGAACTTAGGGATTTTACAACCCCTTGGTAATTCAGTTTGTAGGACGTATTCTGATAAAGGAGAGGTATAATTTGGCCGTCGAAGTCCTGTATTCAGACCATTCTGGGCCATGATTCTCTCTATCATAGTAGTTAAGTTATTTTCCATCATGTTTTCTTGCCTAACCCTATGAATTACTTCGTCTGCATCCTGGTTTCTCTTAACCATCATTACTCTCCTAGGTTGTTCTTCAGGGACTTCCTGTCGAACTGGCTGTTGTTCTAATCTTGCCCCCATGACCCTTTCGTCAGGCGCTTGTCTAGGTGGTCGAACCTGATTTATAGTTGGTTCTTCTTTCTGGATTATAACTTGGTTTGGCCTGCGTCGAACAGAGGACTGAGGGGCACCTAGGAAATCTGCTATGCGTCCCATCTACGCTGACAGTTGTTGGTATGTTTGGGCATTATCATTGTTAGTCCTATTTACATTCTGTATTAGGGGAGAAAAAATGGTATTCATTTCTCTGGCAAGAACTCCTACCATATCATGGTTACGAAAGGCTGCCTGGTTATTTGTTGTAAGGGTAGGAAATAGGGTGGATAATCCTTGTGATTGGGTATTTTGACCTACATGGTTCATGCCAGAACCAGAATTTTGAATTGGCGAAATAACCTTATTATAGGGTTGAGTATATATGGAAGTAGTATTTTGAAGTCCTGCCATGGAAGTAAATGGCATTCCATATGGGTATTCTCTTCGAGGCCTAAAATTCTCAAATCCCGGTGGCCCAAGGGTAGTAGGTGTAGGTTGGGTTCCGACAATTGTCGAATTATTTAAGGCCATGGATCCAGATGTTGGTATGGCCTGTGTACTAGGGATCTCAGTGGATGCATCAATCGAACTTGTTCCGACTGTGCCTGTTCCCTGGGGGGGAAATTGTTCCCCTTGACTAGTTGTATTAACCATCTTTTTTGTGTGTTTTCTTTTGGTTATAGGTTGCGAATTGTTGGCTATCTTACCACTTCTAAGGTTCATGCAACACTATGATTTTTTAACTCAAAAGAATAACAATAATTTTGTATTATAAAAGTAAAGCAAACTATTATAATTAACAGTTCTTTTGACACTGTCCCACTGGGCGTGCCAATTTGTTTACCAGTAATTTCTGACAAACAATCGCTAGTCCTCCAATATTATTAATCTTGGTAACTTACAGGATCGACTAGATTGATCCTAGGACATGTGTCTCAAGAACTAGTGTTATGGTGATTTGGTTCATGATTAAGTTTGCTTCTGGTTTATGAATGGTAATTAGGTTCTTTATCTAGCGTTAATGGTACAAAGTAAAGAGTGTTTCGACAATAACTCTAAACGAAATCTAAAGGCTCATGACTTTAAAGATAAAGGACAAATGGCAGTAATTCTATAAAAAGGGGATTTTTTAAGATAACAAAGGTAATTGGCAAAAGTAAAGATAAACAACTTGAAGTAAAAGGTTTTAAGTTTGAAAAAGTGCTGGAAATAAAGGTTTGGCGAAATGTAAATGCAAAGGTAAAAAGCAATAATGAAAGACTTTGAGGATAAAGGCAATTCGACAGAAGGCTTAAATAGAAATAAAGACAGTAAATGGTTTAATTTAAGTAACTTGCATTAAAAAGATAACATGAAATGTAATCATGGTGTTCTTCATACATACATTTTCAGCAAAGACTCGTTTCTCTCGCTTCGGTACTTTGAGTATTTTTAGTGAATTTTGTATATCAGTTTGAACACACGAAATCTAAAAACTAAGACTCCTATTTATAATAATTCGACCCTAACGGTCTCTACACATATGATTGCCATGTTCGACGTTTTCAAGCGCTGCATGTCTTAGATGCTTCCACGCGTTCACCTGACGAAACACTTCGTTTGAATTTCAAATCTTTCCCGCTCGAAGCTTCGAATCTGCCAAACGCCGATGTCGAAGAGAAATTATGGAGATCCTAAAATCTTATAAGTCTTAAGCTTCGACAAAAAGGTCCTTTATCCCAATAAAAGTATTGAATAAATAGCTTCGACAAAGCCATTTTTATATTATTCTCCAAAACATAATATTTTCAAAGAACTTCAACCTAATGGTCGAAATCTCCAGCTAACAATATATTACCACATCAACAACAGGTGTCTCAATTCATTGATCAGTCACAAGTGTTTTGTGAGACTGATGATGAACAAGCTTAGGTGAATGTTCCAGATGATGAAGAAGAAGAAGCCAAGATCATGGTTGATTCAACGGTGACTGCTGATGAGGAAGAGGAGCCAATACCAACAAGTCATGTATATTGTCCACCCTAACACATGACAAGGTTGAATTTGGGTTCCGATGAACCTTCATCATATGTATGATACAATCCTTATGTGCAAATGCAAGGATCTTTGAAACAAGGAGACACATTTCACACAAAAGAGGAATGTGTAAAAGTCATTAAGAAAGTCCACATGCAACTATCAGCTGATTTCAGAGTTGACAGAACTGACGCATCGAGGTATAAAGTTTATTGTTCAAATGAGCACTGCCTTTTTAGGTTGTCAGCTTCGCACCAGAAGAGGAGCGAGTCTTGGGAGATTGGATCAATGGGTCCATATCACACATGCATGCTGACAAACCCAATGCATGATCATCGTAAATTAAGCTCCCAGCTAATATGCGACGAAATATTGTCTGTCATTGGCGACAATCCGTCGTTAAAGGTGAGTACAATAATCTCGCATATTAGGGCAGAGTACGAGTACACTCCATCATATAGGAAGGCATGGATAACTAGGACAAAGGTTGTTGAAAAAGTGTTTGGAAATTGGGAGGAGTCTTACAAACAACTTCCAAAATACCTGTTGGCTCTAAAAAAATATGCTCCCGGGACTATTGTCAAGTTAGAAACATTGCCCGCGTATACACCAGACGATATGTGTGTTGTTGGAAATGGAATATTTTATCGTCTCTTCTAGGCGTATCAACCATGTAACATAGGTTTTTCTTTCTGTAAACCAATTATACAAATTGATGGTACATGGTTGTACGAAAAATACAAAGGAACGTTACTGATGGTAGTGGCACAAGATGAGAACAACAACATTTTTCCAATCGCCTTTGCCCTAATTGAAGGGGAGACTGCTGATGGATGGAGTTTTTTCCTAAGAAATCTCCAATTGCACGTTGCACCTCAACCTAACTTATGTTTGATCTCCGACAGACACCCTTCAATCATCAGTGCATATAATAACATTGATAACAGTTGGCAAAATCCTCCTTCGACGTATGTGTTCTGTATTAGACATATTGCTTAGAATTTCATGCGGGAAATCAAAGATAAGATGTTGCGGAAGAAGGTTGTCAATGCAGGTTACACATTATCAGAACCTTTTTTCAAACACTACCGCGAGGAAATATGATTGTCAAATGAAGATGCAGTATGATGGATCGATAGTATTCCATTGGAGAAGTGGACTAGGGCATACGACAACAGTCAGTGTTGGGGCCACATGACAACAAATCTTGTGGAATCTATGAACTCTGTCTTCAAAGGCATCCGTAACCTACCTATAAACGCTTTGGTGCAGGCAACATATTTCAGGCTAAGGGTGTTGTTTGAAACCAGACGCTCAAAATGGAGTTCAATGAAATTCATCAGACATGAAGCTGCCAAAGCAAACACACACGTGGTTACGGTCTTTGACCGTACTAAAGGTTGGTATAGTGTTGCCGAGTTCATGGATCACAATGAGGGTATGTCGATGGGACAATACAGAGTCGAACTAGATAGAGGTTGGTGCGACTGCGGAAAGTTCCAAGCCTTTCGTACCCCCTGCTCCCATGTAATTGCAACATGCTCAAAGGTTCGAAGAGATCCATCATACTTGCTATCTGAAGTTTACAAAATCGTTAGCCTTTCAAATGTTTATAAAATTAGTTTTTCCTTAGTGGCAAAAGAGGATTATTATCCAGAATATCAAGGGCACATCGTCTAGCACAACGAAGTTATGCGAAGGAAGAAAAAGGGTCGCCCAAACAGCACCGGAATCGAACCTAAATGGATACGGCGAACAAAATGGTTAGACCATATAGTTTATGCCGTCAGCCAGGTCACAATCGTAATAATTGTCCTAGTGTTGGAACAAGCACAAAGAGATAAATTCACATGTACCTCTATTGCAATATATGAAAAACTAAATTTATTTCATATTAGACGTCTATGACGAAAGTACCATTACATAAACAGTAACATAAATAATTATAACAAATACAATACAAGAACTATGTGATTACAACCATCAAAACAATTTTGAACATGTAATGCATCATCCTAAGAGCGTCTTGGTCGGTCTTAATATCCACTCATTCACGCACTTCTCCGTTTTGGTTGAACGTGGACACAAGCCATTATATTATTCTAATCCTTTCACCCTCTCAAATTTCTCTTTCTAACCAACTGTACAACGTCTGATTAAGACGTTTAAACGTATCTGTGTTCCAAAGTCGAATTTGTACCGGAGCCGCAACGGTGGAAAATATTACATCAACATTTCGTTTCTGAATGTATGCAGACATTGTTAAAACAATGAAACTTGAAGGTGATGGTGGTTGAACTAGAGAAATTATGGTATTATGAGATGACTTTGGTGAAAAATATTGGATTCAAGGTGTGATATTTATGGAGAGTGAACATCAATTATACATGACATGCAGTCGCCTGAGGGATTGGCGCCTACATGACAGGACATGTAAGCGCCAGATGAATTGGCGCCCACACTACAAAGCACACCTAAGCGCCAGGAACATTGGCGCCTCCTCATGAGGGTCAATGCATGCGTTAATAACATTGGTGCATCCTCATGAGGAGCTCAATGCATGCGCCAATGCTATTGGTGCCTCCTCTTAATGCTTATGGGGTGCGCCAATTCATCTAACGCACCCTCTTGTAAATCTGGTTATTTTGGTTTTCTTTTGAATTATTGACTATTTTTGTTTTTTTTTTAAATTGGTTATTTTAAAAAAAATTCTATATATTAAATGTGTTTAAGGTATAAAAGATAAAAAAAAAAATAACGAATAAAATATAAATATGTATGTTGTCACATATATAGTTTGTAACATGACTTTTAATTTATATTTATTTATTTTTAAATTTAAAAGCTAATCGAGAGATTAATTAGTAGTTTTTAATGCTAACAATGTTTGAATTTTGATGTTTAAACTATTAAACGCATGAGTCACACTATGTCTAAATATTTGTGAAATTGTTAGATTATTTGTAGAAAAAAGGGGATGATGCATTGCCATTGTAAATTTATTTTACACACATAACTAATGACGATGATACATCCCGCCAAGTCAGACTGAAAATTTTAAAATAGTCGTATGACATGGTAAAATGATATATTTCTATTGGATGACAGTGTAAAACTTTTTTACACTATCAGTCCATCACCATTAAACCCTTATTTGTATTCTATATTTGAATATTCAGTTAGAAAATAACGATATCATTATATTATTTTGCGAATGAACTTTTGATATTAAATAAACCAAATAAAACAAAAGAAAAAATTATATATCCAATTTTTTCAATTTCAATAGCTACAAAGTGAATTGAAAAGGAACTTTTGATAATAAATTAAGCAAATAAAACAAAAGAAAAAGTTGTATATCCAACTTTTTCAGTTCCATTAGCTGCAAAGTGAATTGAAAAATGTTCGTAGATTTAGAAGTATTGTCCAGTCAAAGTAATGCATCACTACTTTTAATATCAGAAACAGTTAATACAGTATGAGAATAAATAAATAAATAATTTAATATTTACTTTGAAAAATTATAGTATAACATATCTTTTTAACATTTAATAAAAAAAGGGTTTCTTTATTGTATTTGACTTGGATATTCTCGATACCAATAGAGTTTCTTGTATTTCATCTCTATGCATACCAAATTTAGGGTTCCAATTACAAACCTCTATGTAAAAAAAATCAAATAGTAACATGTTTGCAGATGATTTGCGTGCGTGTTGCCATGGCTACAATTCTGATGATAATGGTGGAAGCATGAGGTATGAAACGATGTTGTATCAGGAATGATTTTCTACTGTAATTCGTTGTATCGCATCTGGAATTGATATTGTTATGCATTACCAAATATGTTCTTCTATGGTTCTATTTTTTACTCCTTACAATTTGTAAAAACAAGATTATGTTTTAACATAATATGTGTTTTTCGGTTTCCAAAATTGTAATTTCATTTTCGAGGTTAGGGTTTAATTTGGGGTGAAAATGGGTGAAGATTGAGGTGTGAAGCCGATGTTATTTTATCGTTGTTCTTCTACTCTAATTTTTTTTATGCAACTGGTATTGATTTTGTTACGCATAACCAATTCATGTTAATTTAGAATTCGTTTTCTACTCATTTTGATTACCGAAAAGATGAATATGTTTTTACAACATTTGAGCAATTCTATATCCCAATTTGTAATTAAACTTTTGAATTTAGAGTTTCAGTTTTCTTACCCAGTAAATCAGTTGATTAAATCTTAAATAGAGTAATACTTATTTGAATTTGTATATGTTATAGATGTTGATTATAAAATGTGATTATAGATGTTGGTAATTGATGTAAAACTTTTCATAAGTTGTAGAGATTATTCATGTTAATTATATATGTTGATTGTAGATATATAATTTCTGATTATATATGTTGATTATAAATGCTGGTCTGGAAAGATTATATTATTAGAGTTTGTAATTTGGTATTCAGATTACATTGTTGATGTCATATATAAATTTTGAATTTCAGCAACGAAACTGACATGGAGATCATTCAGGGTATGGTGTCTGAGATTGATGAATGTTCAATTAAGAGAAATAAGTGTGCTAAGAAATGTCGTACCAGTAATATCCCTGCTATCAAAACTGCGAATATCACTCAAGTTACCAATGTTGTTGTTGCTACTCTAAATCAACCCACAAACAATGGAAAAGTTGTTATTTAGTATATTAAGGAAGAAGTTGTTGATACTACAAATGTTAATAGATTTATGAAGGAGAAAGTTACACGTGTTAAAAAGTGTGTTGCAAAGAAAAAACATGTTGGCAAGAAGAAATCTGTTGGCAAATCTGCAGATAATAAAGGTAAACAAAAATATGTAGCGAACACACGAGTCTCAAATCAAGTTACTGAAGAATGGGTCATGGAGGCTAAACAATATTCTTGGAAGAGTCACATAAGAAATGCAAAAACTAGTGCAACTAATGTTATGGTAAGCACATATTTAAATTTGATTTATTGTGTTATATTACAAAGAGTTTATAACATTTAGCGTTGTGCAATTGATATCTATGCAGCATTTTCCAAGAACAATAGCAAAAACTGCCTTAGAACAAATTAAACTGAGATCAAATTCCTTGATGTTGAAGAAACCAAAATATTCAAATGTTAGGTTCACTTTGCAAAAAGGAAGAACAAACTAAGCGCCTATGAAAAGTACATGTCTTTAGGATGGTATGAATTTACAAAGAGAAAAAACCTATGTGATGGCAATACCTTGGTCTGGAGTATGTTGCGTTTTTCTTCCTACGTGCATGTAAAATTGTAGAAGAGTTGACGGACGTGTATATCATCAGATTTGGAGTTTATGATGATCATGAGATGAAGTTCTAACATGGTGTGGATGGTTTGTTTTTGAGTTTATATATATATATATATATATATATATATATATATATATATATATATATATATATATATATATATATATATATATATATATATATATATATATATATATATATATATATATATATAATATATATATATATATATATATATATATATATATATATATATATATATATATATATATATATATATATATATATATATATATATATATATATAAACATTGATGTAATTTTGGAATGTTTGAACCAAATTCTAATTAGTACCTTAATGATATTGATATTTTAATGTAGAAGTTGCATTATGTAGTTCGTTTCTGGTTACTTTTATTTTACATGTTACATTTATAATGTTGGTGATTTGAAGTTTAACAGACAAAAAATTAAAATGAGTTAGTTTTGCAAACAAAAATACATATGTTATCACCTACAAATACATATTGCATATGATGTCTGTTATAAATTTGTTTATAAGGGGTATTGTATTGCTCAAACTCATTAATTGGGCCTGTAGGCTGAAATTCGTATCTAAGCTCATTTAAACTTTGCTATATAATGTAAGGATTAAGGTATTCATGTCATCGCTTTTCTATGATTGGAACTATAGAAAGGAAGATATGTTTGACAACATCTCTGAAATGTATGCTTCTGACAGGTATGTATGACTTTCACATTTGGTGTTAGACGCATGAATTAATCAACCCAAATCCTCTGTTACAAATATCTTATTTCAACGAATCATAGTTGAAATTTGATTTTATTTGTAATTATAGTAAATTGAATTATTAATGTTATTACAGATATAGTAATGAAGACATGAAAGCACATGTATTCATATTAAAAAAAGATTTTAAAGAAGATCAGGATACAAAAATTGAAGCTCTAATAAAGGAGGGTTAGATTAATGAGTCCGAAAAAACATGTGATGTTTGCAACGATTGCAAGTAGAATTATACCGTGACATAAGCAAATAAGTCTAGGAAATATATGTTTGTTAGTGTCTTAGACATGATAAATTATTTGACTGTTATTGTTATCGTATTTAAAGATGTTATGTAAATAAGTTTTGTTCATTTTTGCAGCATATCCTAATGAACATATTAAAGCAATGTTTTGGTGAAAAGTAGGATAAAGATGATCGACATTGAAGATTGGAAGGGTTATAACTGCGTTATTCACAGAGCTCGACGAGATTCATATGAGAAGAATATTAGCCATGGATTGTACGAATTTTCCAAAGAGAAGAAGCTTGAAGTTGTGGATGTGTTATATTTTAATATGAGATGGCAGATTTTATCTCTGTTGATGTAATAAGGGGTTGATCTATGTTGTTCCATTTGAAAGATTTGAATGCAAGTAGTTGTTATGAGAGGATTTTAACTTCAAGTTGTTATAAGTACAAACTATTATTGTATTGATCAATATAAGCACCTTATTATTGTTGATGTAGCAGTAATATCTATACCTATATATAAAGGGAATACGTGATTTTGGAGTGACCTAATTTTGATCCAAAAATACCCTTTAGTTTCATTTTAAATAAATAACACATTAAAAAAATTGTGTATTTGATAACTTACAACAGTTACAAACTTAAATGGTTAATAACTTCCTTATCTTTCAATTTAAAATAATTTTCACTTTCTTTTACTTACAAAATACCTATATATAAAGGGAATACATGATTTTGGAGTGACCTAATTTTGATCCAAAAATACCCTTTAGTTTCTTTTTAAATAAATAACACATTAAAAAAATTATGTACTTGATAACTTACGATAGTTACAAAATTAAGTGGTTAGTAACTTCCATATCTTTCAATTTAAAATAATTCTCACTTTCTTTTACTTACAAATAACTTATTTCTTTTTCTCTCTCCCTTTTAGTTAATTTCTAAATATTTTTCTTTCACTACAATTTTTTTTATATCACTTGATAACTGAAGATGTTATATTAAAAATATAAAATCAACAACTTTGACAATGTAAGTTCTCTTTCTTTTGGTTTATATTGCTTCATATGAACATCAACGAAAACTATAAACCTTTAATTTTTAGACTGACCTATTTTTATTTCAATCATACACTTTATAAATATTGTAATTACATTTGAAAAAATCATCTATTCTATAACAACATATAATGGGGATTGCAAATTTTAGTTTGGCCTATTTTATTTCCTATTTTATCCTTCAAATATTATAATTATTTCAAAAATGTTTCATTGTAACTGCATTGCCAAGTTATAACACGGTTTTTAGACAGATATATTCCGGACATGCTATAAAGATGGAAATTGGTTACCATCCATGAAACAGCATTAGCGCGTTATAATTTAAGGAAGCGAGTAAAGGGATGCATCTTTTGTGCCTTTGAAAATACTAATGCTAAAGAAAAAGAGAATCTTTTCACAATATGCTTTGTAGACAATTTTTTCACATTCTAATCACCTATTCACTTGCCGATATTCAATACTTTCTGGTTTAATGTAAATAATGATGCATTTAATTTTGTTCATTCTTATTTCACTTTTTCAATTTTGTGATATAGTTTCATCATTTTTTCTTAATTTAAATTTTAAGAAAAACATGTTGGAGAAGAGTTATACCGTTTGTATTTTTCATCACTTTTTATTATTATACCAATTTATGTATTATATTATTTAAGTTTTCTACCACGTCTGTTTCAATTCTTTTTATTAATTATGTATGTTTAAATCATGGTTGCAACAGGCAAAGATCGTGTGTGAGATGGAAGAGAGTTTTTAGGAATTATGATGAAAAAAATGTTTTCAGTTTGGGTTTCTTTTCATTTATGAGGTTTAAAATAGTTTAGTCTCATATTATTTCTTCAATAATATTGCTTTTCATTGTGGTTTGTAAATGTTCAATTTTGGTTTGGCATTCACTTTATCTTGAAAATAATGTGCTTGACATAAGGTTCAATGTAAATACTTTCATTTTTCATTTTAAATTGATATGAATTTTTCCATCATATAAAGGTTTTTGTGTTTGTAATGGTTGTTTTGATGATATTTTATGGATACTCTACAGTAAAATTGATAATTATTTTTATATACCGTAACTGTAGTCCACGCAAATGAAAGGAGTTGCTTGAAACAAAACATAATCATTCTTATCCCTCCTAGCAATCAAAATCTAGCAACATGTAAAGATTGTGAAGGAAAAAAATAAAAGATATTATATTTTTGTTAGCCGTTATTACATGTTAGATAGGGAATTCACTATCTTTCCCCATAACTTAATATACTTACTTTGAAGTCTGATAGTTAGTTTTCTTAAACATTCACTATTAAGGTAAACTCTTGCCTATAAAGAATATCAAAACTTCTTAAATTATGTATTTCATTATTGTTGCATGTTCATACTTTAAAAAATAAAATTTGCTTTGTGTTTGTTTAAATCGTTCAATTCACTTCTTATCATAAAATGCAGGGATCAATAAAAATAAAACAACAGTGTAGTACTCTAATTGTTCTTTTTCAAACTTAACAAGTGGCAATGTAAAAAGTTGAGAAGTAACTACATATTACTAATGGAAAGAAATACATGGCGAGGACATAAGGAAGCGGAAGAAAAAATGGCATAATAAGAATGGTGTTGCTGTTTAAGGAGTGAGAGAGAATAGAGTATCAGGAATTCATAAATGATTTATTGTGATAAACCTATTTCATAAATTATGCTATTTAATATTTTATAAATCATGGTAATCATCATCTTATAATATGTGAGTTTTAAGCATTGTATGAAATATATGATAAATATCATAAATTGTTGAGACCGAGAGAGTGTCAAAATAGAATGCAAGATAAATATATCACGTTTGATACTTATAATTTAATTTCAAAAATACGCCAAAATTTATAAAAAAAAATTGTGTTTTATAGTTTTTCGCGTGTGCCCTTTAAGGTGATATTTCTTTCAAGTCTAGAAATTAAATTATATTCTCGAAAATACATAGGTGAAAAAAATTATTCCCATATTTGTTACAAAATTGAAGAAAAAAAATCACAAAATTCCATAAAATAAAAGAACTTGCATAACTTTCACAATTCCCATTGTTTTACTCCTACGAGAATAAAGTGGGAATGTTGATTCCCATGAAATTTCACATAATTTTTTTGAGAAAAATATATCATTATTCATTTTCTAAAGATTATATCAAACTATATGCTAAATTCATTTTTAGAAAAGTACGGAAATTAAATCTTTATTTTTTTAGATAATTTATTCATGAGATTTTTTATGAATCCTGGAAACAAACACTCCCTAAAAAAAGCTGATGGACGGACATGAGAGTTCATGTCAAAAAGGTTTATTATATAATTTATTTAAATTTAAATTTAAATTATTAAGTTAAAACATAATACTAGCTTGATTATCATGGTGGAGAGAGAGTAAAGGGAATACTGATATAACATGATATTTATTCATAGGGGATTTTGGTAAACAATACGTGAGTGGTTTTTCCATAAAAGAAAGATGAATATTGATGATTATTACCGTTGCATTCTTACCCTGTTGTTGAAGAGAAGTTTAATTGTTTCCATGTGTATGTACTGTGCATTACATCCTCATACCAAAAACATTAAAGAACACAAATTCAAAAACATTAAAGAAGAATTTAAGTTTATACATTGAGTTATTTATTGATTTTCTTGAAAAAAAATGGTTAAATAAAGTCACGTCATACTGCAATTTTCTCAATTCAAACAAAATTTAATGCGCAAATATTATATATTATAAATAAAATTTAATATGCATCTGAATAAATATCATATTTTTTATCATATAAATAATTTATATTAAAATCAAACTTATAAAAAAAAGACGTTGTTAATATTTTCATGGGTTAGCGTAATAAAAAAAGTGGACAAACGGGCACGGAGTGCCCGTTTGAACGCTAGTGTAATATAATATGGTTTAGTCGTTGATGTTTGACTATTTATAATGTGTGCATGAATTATTACATACTGTATGCATGACTTATCAATGTTACTGCTAGAAAATAATCTTGATCATTACATCCAGTTGATAAAAATAGAACTGATGTGATATATAATTGCACTATATATTTATTGTGAAGACTAAAAAAATCATTCATTCCTTTTAAAATAAATCACAGTTTATCATTAACATTTATTTAATTGCAGAAAATCCTATTTTTGTTACCATTATTTAACAATGTGGTACATATTAACCTTGTCATTTTTTAGTTGATTTAATTGCAAACATGGTAACAAAATTCAAAATGCAAGCAAAGTCCAAAATGCTAATCAAAACATTAGTAAAAGCTATCATTGGTTTAATGCACACATTAACTACAACAAAGACTGATTTAAGTGAGACATTATAATACATACAATATTAGATTAATGCACACGTATGATTATTAAGAATAACAATTTTCTACGAAAAGAAGTGATTAATGTCATAATTTCTTTGTTCCAATTGCGAGATTGATTAGAGTGACAACATATTGTCTCTACACCATATTGTATGTAGAGTGTACGAGGAATCTAATATATCAAAGTCATACTATTCAAATTTCTTTGCAATATTCTCAAGAAAAGTGGCTTGCTACGTTTTGTTATATCACTTCGTCTGCACACTAATACCAAAGGAACACACAACAGAAGCACCATTATTATATACAGATAAGTAAGCCTTAAAACATATAGTATATCGTGTTTGTTAAATATATATTATCCATCCATTTAAAATCTGATTATCAATGTCTTCTTCCTCTAGCAGGTTTGACAGTTTAAAAGTAATATACAAATAATGTTATTATCTTATTTCTGTTTATCATATTATGTACTAATACATGATTGAATGAATTGATAATATTTAACAGCGAACCATCCATGGACATGAGCAACCCAAATCAGCAAGACGTGAATGTGGGAGATTTAGCATTTGATTTATATTGGGAGAAAAGCATTACAAAGACCTTAAGGGGTGGAAAAAATGTCTTGGTGGTCTCTTAGCACAATGTGTCTTGCACAACACTTTCATCTTACATTGACTGTGATTTTTGTTGGATAGTTTGTCTGCTAATATAAACACTGACAATCTTGATTGATTATGTAGCACTTTCCAACTGACATTGTCAGGAGGGGACTAAGATTGAACCAGACTGAACTCACCATGGTGGACATTGAAACTATGACATTATGGGAATGTGACATCTTGAAAGCCAAAAGATCAGACATAGAGAACAAATCAAATTTAGAGAAATACATTGACTTTGGTTGGTATGAGTATGTTGAATAAAAAATTTTTAAGGTTGGTTATGTGTTACAGTTTCACTACAAGTCACGTTCACAGATGTTGTAGATTAGGATTGTAAAACACTCTTGAAGGATTAACTTATGATGTAATGAATGATGACTGATAAATTTATTTTATGTTTTTGGATAGTTCTGAAACTTTAGGTCAATAATTTTTGAGAAATTAGTGTGCTATAGTTTTTTTTTAGTATGATTTTAAATTTGTTTTGGATTTACAATGTTCTATTTTTTTTGTTTATATTTAGTATTCTTTCGTATGAATGCAAAACAACTATATAGAAAAAAAAATTAGATTTTATTGCAAATCGCATTTTTGAAATACTTGATTAGTAGGAATTACCAAATAAATAAAAATATTAATCACTGTTGCTGTATTTGACAAATAAAAAACAAAATTGATAAATAAAAATTTGTTAATATTTGAATGTGCACTTTCAGAGAAAAAATATACCATTCTACGGTGGACATGAATGGCCATAACATCACCACTAAGGAACATTGGATACTTCCTGAATCTTTCGGATACCGAAAATTGTTCTGATTATTATCCTCCAAACTGTGTGGATTGCTCTTTATTTTATCAGGCTTGATCCGGAAGTTGTAATTTGAACATTTGAATTTGAATTATGATTATTTATAAAATAAAAAAATGTAACATTTTCAGATATGACCCTAGAGTTTATTTATGCCAATTCGAGCCATGAGCTTTTTTTCAAGCATGGAATGTTATTACTGCAAAATTATGTTGGTGTGTATCTCATACATATCCATACAATTGAGAGTAGACACGTATAGAATGTTTATAAATGTTGCGATTTTAATATATTCAATGCAGAAAAAACATAATTTATAATTGATTTTGTACTTGGTAGTTTTCTTCGTTTGGATGATTTCAAAAACAAGTCATGAATCCAAATTATACACTTGAACAACTTTGTAGACTTTCCATCAATAAAACATTGTGATAATAATGATAAAATCCAAAAAGGAAAAGAATATAGAATGCACTACTAGAAATCCGACAACAAAATTAGAGGTGGTTGCAAAATAATACTCCCTCCCTTCTTTTTTAAGTGTTTATTTTTTTAAAAAATTATTTATTTTTAAATGTTACTTACAAACTTCAAGTTAATATTAATGACATTTTTGTCAAAATTACACCTGGATAATTAGTACAAAGAGAGAAAAAGTAAAATGAATGTAATAAATAATTAAAGATATTAAAGGTAAAAGAAGAACTATTATTTAAAAAGTAATCATAATGATTAATTTTCTTGAAATGCGTAAAAAGTCAAAAAATGACACTTAAAAAGGAACGAATAAAATATATAACTGAGTAGTAATATTTCTTTACTCGGATAGATAGAATTAATTAAGCAAAAGTGAGCAAGCATACACAAAATAATGTTGCTGTCTGGTTCTCAATAGCTCTAGTTAATGTTTGCTGCTGCCTGGTTCTCAATAGCTCCAGTGACGTGGCCAACTGTTAGAGAAAAACAAAACACAAAAAAATAGGATATATTTTTTGGAACTAATCAAGCTATAGTTAGAAAATTTTACCACATACCCCTACAACTAATTTTTTTTGACCAAAATACGCTCATATAAATAGGGTATATTTTTCAGAAATAGAAGTTTTTTTCATTTGCGCTTGAAGACTTCCGGAACAGACATTTTTGGGACTTTTTGGCATTGTAAACTGGAACACTAAGAGTAAGTCTTCCGGTTCACATATTGTATACAGGAACACTTATCCAAAGTCTTCCGGTTCGCTGCATTTTTGGGGCATTGAACCGGAAGTCTTTTTGAAAGTCTTCTAGTTTGGTTGGTTATGTACCAGAACTCTTTCTTAAAGACTTCCGGTTTGGATGAACTAAACCGAAACTCTTTTAAAAAGTATTCCGGTAGTCAACCTTGTTTTTCTCCATATCGGAACTCTTCTTTGAAGTGTTCCGGTGCGTTTTTTTTTATAGTTTTTTTTTTTAATTTTTATTTTTTTTTAATTTTTAATTATTTTGTTATAATATTTTTTTGTAGTGATTCGAAGACGAGGTGCAAATGGTAGGATTCCAGACCGTAGTTTAGGCCGGGGCACATCTTCATCTGCAGCAGAGCCGACTGGATATCCAGGAGGGCCTTACGATACGTCTCTTTTGGTGAAGTACGAGCATCATGTTGCTTTCCGTTTATGGTTTGGTGAGGTAAATAAACGAGATATATTTGAAAATGAATAATAGTTGAATATTTTATATTGTGTTTTCTAATATGTGTTTTAATTGTTTTTAGGAAAGAGGTCCAAAGAAAGAGTTAAAGGTTGTTGGACATGGACTGAAGCTGACATCTAGGGTTCCACTGGCTCTTCCACAACAGGTGGAGAGTTGGGTATCTAGATCTGATTTATCTTCACTTCAGAGAACTAGTCTGAACAAGATAAACACAAATCTTGTCTCTGCATTGTGAAAAGATGGCATCTAGAGACATCTTCATCTCACATGCCGTTTGGTGAAATGAGCATTACTTTGGATGACGTCTCATGTTTGCTTCATTTGCCCATCAGGGGTGTCTTCTGGAGTCCTTAGGGTGTCACGGAAGAGGTAGCTGTTGAACTTGCTATTGACTATTTAGGAGTGTCACAGGGTGAGGCACAATCACATGTTCGTAGCTGTAGGGGTTCGTATTATAAGTTGGAGTGGTTATACGATTTATTCGTACAACATAGAGCTGCTTCCAGCTGGGCATATGCGACCAGAGCATATCTGTTGATGTTGGTGGGTTCTGTAACACCCCGAATAAAATAAGAGAATTATTTAAATTAAGTTAATAATATATTTATTAATTTAATTAAATAAATTGAATTATTGGATTATTATTATTATTATTTGGAATAATAATTAGTGGAAAATATATAAGTTGGAATAAGGAAAAAAGGGTTTCAGTATTGGTAAAGAGTTTTCACGTGAAACAGAGAAGCGGCTGAAAGGTGAAAAGTGGAGAAAGGGCAAAAAGGAAGAGCTAGAGAGCGAAGGTTGAAGAACGGAAAAGCTTGAAGCTTAGAGATTGCCGGATTATCTCAGGTAAGGGGGGTTTATCATCGTTTAATGGGTATTATAGATTAGCATGTAATGGGTAGTGATAAACCGTTGAATTGACCCTAATTGGGATTTGGAATGCTGAAAATTGTGATGAATAAGTTGTAGGAAAACTGAAATTGAATCGATAATTGTATGTGTCGTGATTTTCCGATAATGTAGCTTTTTACGGAAGTTGAATCGGAGGTCCGGAAGTCCTCCAACGGCGGAAAATGCGGAAACTCTGCATTCTGCCTTGTGTTAGCGCAGGAACTGCTGTTTTGCCTGCGTTAACCGGTTAACCCAGGGCGTTAACCGGTTAACACTGTTATATTTTGTGAAAATGTGTTGTTTTGCCTGCGTTAACCGGTTAACCCAGGGCGTTAACCGGTTAACACTGTTGCGTTTTGCCAGAAAATGTATTTTTCCTGCGTTAACCGGTTAACCCAGGGCGTTAACCGGTTAACACTGTTAGAAATTGGAAAAAATGATATTTTAATGTTGTAAACATAATTGGCGATTGGCCTATTATCGTTGATTTTGATGAGTAATTTTGTTGAGTTTATGTTATGAAGTGTTGATACAAATATGTTGATAAGTTGTGTTAAAGTTGTGGAAAATATTAAGTTGTAGGCTTGGTGAGCCAAAGTTGATTATAAGTTGATTTTGTTGAAAACATTGTTGTGGTGCTGTTGTTATTATGTTGTCGAACCTTTAAAGTCGTATGTGCCATGTACATTCATATGCATTAAGTCGGAGCTTTGCTCACACCACGTTGGCCTGGATTGGCAATTTTTAAGTTGAAAGTTGAAGGCTTATGCCTTGATGCCCAATAAAATGGCAATGATTTAAGTTGGGAGTTTTACTCCGAATGGTACCACATGCATGACGAGTCGAGTCTCATTAGAGTTGCATTATGTTGGTTTGTTGTATGTGTATCAGTGGTATTGATCTTGAGTATGTATATGAGTTGTGTTGATATTGGGTGATTAATGAGTTAAATTACTTAACATAACATGATAATTTATAATGCTTGTTATATCGATTGAGGAACTCACCCTTACAACTATTTTTCAGGTAACGAGCAATGAGTTGAGTAGAAGCTAATGCTTGGAGTCTAGTGTAGTCGCTGTAGTGGGTCATGCTCTGATAGATGTAACATCGGGACGGGATGTTTTAATTGTTTTATTGTTGGTTGTTGAACCTTTTAACTGTAAAACGTTGTATGTTTTGAATGGTTGGTTGATTTATATCCGCTGCGAATTATGCAAAACTGTTATTTTGATTAAATAAAGAGCATGACAGTTATTATGGTGTGAAGTAGTTGTGTGACACCCTTGAATGCATATTTACTCTGATTGATATATTGTTATTTTAATTAAATAATTGGGGTATTTTAGAAGGGTGTTACATTAGTGGTATCAGAGCAGGTCGGTATGTCCGACCAGTTGTCGTGTCGTTACTGTCTAACAATTGTGTATTGTTACCAATCTAACTTTAAGTTGTGTTGTATTGATAAGTTGAAATGGCTGGAAGGAATGATGCTGCAATGGCTGCCGCAATGCAAGCGATGGCACAAGCTGTGCAAAACTTGCCAAATGCTGGTGGAGATGCTGGATCACGTAGCTTGGCGACTTTTCAGAGAGAGAATCCGCCGGTGTTTAAAGGGAAGCATGATCCAGATGCAGCCTTGGGATGGTTGAAAGAGATTGAGAGAATCTTCCGTGTTATGGATTGCACTCCAGCTCAGAAGGTTCGGTATGGTACTCACATGCTAGCAGTCGAAGCTGATGACTGGTGGCTAGAGACTCACGAGAGGTTGACCGTGGCGGGTGAAGTCAGTACTTGGGATGTATTCCGTAGGGAATTCATGAGGAAGTATTATCCGGAAGATGTCCGTGGTAAGAAGGAAATTGAGTTCCTTGAGCTGAAGCAAGGAAACATGTCTGTCACGGATTATGCTGCGAAATTTGTGGAGCTGTCCAAATTTTATCCTCATTACACTGGTGCTGGTGCTGAATTTTCAAAGTGCATCAAGTTTGAAAACGGACTGCGCTCTGAAATTAAGAAGGCTGTTGGGTATCAGAAGATACGCATTTTTACTGAATTGGTTGATAGCTGCAGGATATTTGAAGAAGACAATAATGCTCATTACAAGGTTGTCAGTGATCGCAGAGGCAAGCAACATCAAAACCGTGGCAAGCCGTATGATGCTCCAGCTGGAAAAGGGAAGCAAAGAGCTGCTCCGGCTCAGAGAGCTAGTGGGGGAGGTGCTCCTGCTGGTATAGTTTGCTTCAAATGTGGTCAGGCTGGTCATAAGAGTAATGTATGCACTGCTGAAGTAAAGAGATGTTTTCGTTGTGGTAAGACTGGTCATGCAATAGCTGATTGCAAGCACAAGGAAATGATTTGTTTTAATTGTGGCGAAGAAGGGCATATTGGAAGTCAGTGTCAGAAGCCAAAGAAATCTCAGACTGGGAAGGTGTTCTCTTTGACCGGGACTCAAACCTCCAGTGAAGACAGACTTATCCGAGGTACGTGTTATATTAATGGCTTTCCTCTTGTAGCTATTATTGACACAGGTGCGACTCATTCCTTTATATCTTTGGATTGTGCTGTGAAACTTAAGTTAGAGATATCTGAGATGTTTGGTAGTATGGTAATTGATACTCCTGCGAAGGGTTCAGTGACTACTACTTCGGTTTGTTTAAATTGTCCTTTGAGTATTTTTGGTAGAGACTTTGGGATGGACCTAGTGTGTCTTCCACTAGTGCGGATTGATGTTATTCTGGGTATGAACTGGTTGGTGTTTAACCGAGTTTCTATCAATTGTTTTGATAAGACGGTGGTCTTTCCTGAGATTGAGGAGGGAAAGAGTTTGTTTCTATCAGCAAGGCAAGTGAATGAAGAAGTAGCTGATGGGGCAGAGTTGTTTATGCTGTTAGCGACTTTGGAGGCTAAAGATAAACTGGTGATTGGCGATCTAGCCGTGGTGTGTGATTTTCCTGATGTGTTTCCTGAAGAAGTGAATGAATTGCCGCCAGAGCGTGAAGTTGAGTTTTCGATTGATTTGGTACCTGGTACTAGACCGATATCGATGGCTCCGTACCGTATGTCTGCTGTTGAGTTAACTGAATTGAAGAGTCAGTTGGAGGATCTGTTGGATAAGAAATTTATTCGTCCGAGTGTGTCACCGTGGGGTGCACCAGTGCTATTGGTTAAGAAGAAAGAAGGTACTATGAGGTTGTGTGTGGACTACAGGCAACTGAATAAAGTGACGATCAAGAATCGGTATCCTTTGCCGAGGATTGATGATTTGATGGATCAGTTGGTTGGTGCAAGTGTGTTCAGCAAAATAGATTTGAGATCTGGGTATCATCAGATACGTGTGAAAACTGAGGATATTCAGAAGACTGCTTTCAGAACAAGGTATGGACATTATGAGTATTCTGTAATGCCTTTTGGTGTGACTAATGCGCCTGGAGTATTTATGGAGTATATGAATAGGATTTTCCATCCGTACCTAGACAAGTTTGTTGTGGTGTTTATTGATGATATTTTGGTGTATTGGAAGTCTGAAGAAGAACATGCTGAGCATTTGAGAGTGGTTTTAGAAACTCTACGAGAAAAGAAGTTATTTGCTAAACTATCCAAGTGTGAATTTTGGTTAGAAGAGGTTAGTTTTCTTGGTCATGTGATTTCAAGAGGTGGTGTTGCTGTTGATCCTTCTAAGATAGAAGCGGTATCTAAGTGGGAAGCTCCGAAGTCTGTTGCTGAGATTCGAAGTTTCCTTGGTTTGGCTGGTTATTATAGGAAATTCATTGAGGGATTTTCTAAGTTGGCGTTACCATTGACGATGTTGACTAGGAAGGGGCAAGCGTTTGTTTGGGACTCAAAATGTGAAGAAGGTTTCCGAGAGTTAAAGAGAAGGTTAACTACTGCTCCTATTCTGATATTACCGAGTTCGTCGGAACCATTTGAAGTTTACTGTGATGCTTCATTGTTGGGTTTGGGTGGCGTGTTGATGCAGAATAAGCAGGTTATAGCTTATGCTTCAAGACAGCTGAGGGTTCATGAGAGGAACTATCCGACGCACGATTTAGAGTTGGCAGCCGTGGTATTTGTTCTGAAGTTGTGGAGGCATTATTTGTACGGGTCAAGATTTGAGGTTTTCAGTGACCATAAAAGTTTAAAGTATTTGTTTGATCAGAAAGAGCTGAATATGAGACAGAGAAGATGGTTAGAGTTTCTGAAGGATTATGACTTTGGTTTGAATTACCATCCGGGTAAAGCAAACGTAGTGGCTGATGCATTGAGTCGGAAATCATTACATATGTCTATGTTAATGGTTAAGGAATTGGATTTGATTGAGCAGTTTAGAGACTTGAGTTTGGTGTGTGAGAGTACTCACAATAGTGTTAAATTGGGAATGTTGAAGTTAACAAGTGGTATTCTGGATGAGATCAGAGAGGGTCAGAAATCCGATGTGCTTTTGGTTGATAAGTTGACTCTAGTGAATCAAGGTCAAGGTGGCGAATTCAGAGTTGATGAGAATGATGTTTTGAAATTTGGTAATCGGGTGTGTATTCCGGATGTTATCGAACTTAAGAAGAGTATTCTTGAAGAAGGACATCGTAGTGGTCTGAGTATTCATCCTGGAGCTACGAAGATGTATCATGATTTGAAAAAGTTATTTTTGTGGCCGGGAATGAAAAGAGAAATTGCGAGTTTTGTTTATTCTTGTTTGACTTGTCAGAAGTCAAAGATTGAGCATCAGAAGCCGTCTGGGCTAATGCAACCGTTGGCTATTCCAGAGTGGAAGTGGGATAGTATCAGTATGGATTTTGTTTCTGGGTTACCGAGAACAATTAAGAATTTTGAAGCTATTTGGGTGATTGTTGACAGATTGACAAAGTCGGCTCATTTCATTCCGATCAGAATGGACTATCCGTTAGAGAGATTAGCCGAGTTGTATATTGAGAAGATTGTAAGTTTGCATGGTATTCCGTCGAGTATTGTTTCGGACAGAGATCCGAGATTTACATCGAAATTCTGGGAAGGTTTGCAGAAGGCTTTGGGAACTAAGTTGAGATTGAGTTCTGCATATCATCCGCAGACTGATGGTCAGACTGAGAGGACGATTCAGTTACTAGAGGATCTTTTGAGAGCTTGTGTTTTGGAAAAGGGAGGTGCTTGGGATTGTTATTTACCTTTGATTGAGTTTACCTACAACAATAGTTTTCATTCGAGCATTGGTATGGCGCCGTTTGAAGCTTTGTATGGTAGGAGATGTCGGACACCGTTATGTTGGTATGAGTCCGGTGAGAGTGCTGTGGTTGGACCGGAGATTGTTCAACAAACTACGGAAAAGATTAAGATGATTCAGGAGAAGATGAGAATTGCTCAGAGTCGTCAGAAGAGTTATCATGACAAGAGGAGGAAATCACTTGAGTTCCGAGAGGGAGATCACGTGTTTCTTCGTGTTACTCCGATAACTGGGGTTGGTCGAGCTTTGAAGTCAAAGAAGTTGACACCGCGATTTATTGGTCCTTATCAGATTTTGGAGAGGATAGGAGAGGTAGCCTATCGTATCGCTTTACCGCCGTCACTTGCGAATTTGCATGAGGTTTTTCATGTGTCTCAGTTGAGGAGGTATATTCATGATCCGTCGCATGTGATCCAAGTAGATGATGTACAGGTGAGAGATAACCTGACTGTTGAAATATCGCCTATGAGGATTGAGGATCGAGAGTTGAAGCAGTTGCGGGGTAAAGAGATTGCCTTAGTGAAGGTAGCTTGGGGAGGACCAGCAGGTGGCAATGTGACTTGGGAACTGGAGAGTCAGATGAAAGAGTCTTATCCAGAGTTATTTGCTTGAGGTATGTTTTCGAGGACGAAAACTCTTTTAGTGGGGGAGAGTTGTAACACCCCGAATAAAATAAGAGAATTATTTAAATTAAGTTAATAATATATTTATTAATTTAATTAAATAAATTGAATTATTGGATTATTATTATTATTATTTGGAATAATAATTAGTGGAAAATATAAGTTGGAATAAGGAAAAAGGGTTTCAGTATTGGTAAAGAGTTTTCACGTGAAACAGAGAAGCGGCTGAAAGGTGAAAAGTGGAGAAAGGGCAAAGAGGAAGAGCTAGAGAGCGAAGGTTGAAGAACGGAAAAGCTTGAAGCTTAGAGATTGCCGGATTATCTCAGGTAAGGGGGGTTTATCATCGTTTAATGGGTATTATAGATTAGCATGTAATGGGTAGTGATAAACCGTTGAATTGACCCTAATTGGGATTTGGAATGCTGAAAATTGTGATGAATAAGTTGTAGGAAAACTGAAATTGAATCGATAATTGTATGTGTCGTGATTTTCCGATAATGTAGCTTTTTACGGAAGTTGAATCGGAGGTCCGGAAGTCCTCCAACGGCGGAAAATGCGGAAACTCTGCATTCTGCCTTGTGTTAGCGCAGGAACTGCTGTTTTGCCTGCGTTAACCGGTTAACCCAGGGCGTTAACCGGTTAACACTGTTATATTTTGTGAAAATGTGCTGTTTTGCCTGCGTTAACCGGTTAACCCAGGGCGTTAACCGGTTAACACTGTTGCGTTTTGCCAGAAAATGTATTTTTCCTGCGTTAACCGGTTAACCCAGGGCGTTAACCGGTTAACACTGTTAGAAATTGGAAAAAATGATATTTTAATGTTGTAAACATAATTGGCGATTGGCCTATTATCGTTGATTTTGATGAGTAATTTTGTTGAGTTTATGTTATGAAGTGTTGATACAAATATGTTGATAAGTTGTGTTAAAGTTGTGGAAAATATTAAGTTGTAGGCTTGGTGAGCCAAAGTTGATTATAAGTTGATTTTGTTGAAAACATTGTTGTGGTGCTGTTGTTATTATGTTGTCGAACCTTTAAAGTCGTATGTGCCATGTACATTCATATGCATTAAGTCGGAGCTTTGCTCACACCACGTTGGCCTGGATTGGCAATTTTTAAGTTGAAAGTTGAAGGCTTATGCCTTGATGCCCAATAAAATGGCAATGATTTTAAGTTGGGAGTTTTACTCCGAATGGTACCACATGCATGACGAGTCGAGTCTCATTAGAGTTGCATTATGTTGGTTTGTTGTATGTGTATCAGTGGTATTGATCTTGAGTATGTATATTAGTTGTGTTGATATTGGGTGATTAATGAGTTAAATTACTTAACATAACATGATAATTTATAATGCTTGTTATATCGATTGAGGAACTCACCCTTACAACTATTTTTCAGGTAACGAGCAATGAGTTGAGTAGAAGCTAATGCTTGGAGTCTAGTGTAGTCGCTTTAGTGGGTCATGCTCTGATAGATGTAACATCGGGACGGGATGTTTTAATTGTTTTATTGTTGGTTGTTGAACCTTTTAACTGTAAAACGTTGTATGTTTTGAATGGTTGGTTGATTTATATCCGCTGCGAATTATGCAAAACTGTTATTTTGATTAAATAAAGAGCATGACAGTTATTATGGTGTGAAGTAGTTGTGTGACACCCTTGAATGCATATTTACTCTGATTGATATATTGTTATTTTAATTAAATAATTGGGGTATTTTAGAAGGGTGTTACATTAGTGGTATCAGAGCAGGTCGGTATGTCCGACCAGTTGTCGTGTCGTTACTGTCTAACAATTGTGTATTGTTACCAATCTAACTTTAAGTTGTGTTGTATTGATAAGTTGAAATGGCTGGAAGGAATGATGCTGCAATGGCTGCCGCAATGCAAGCGATGGCACAAGCTGTGCAAAACTTGCCAAATGCTGGTGGAGATGCTGGATCACGTAGCTTGGCGACTTTTCAGAGAGAGAATCCGCCGGTGTTTAAAGGGAAGCATGATCCAGATGCAGCCTTGGGATGGTTGAAAGAGATTGAGAGAATCTTCCGTGTTATGGATTGCACTCCAGCTCAGAAGGTTCGGTATGGTACTCACATGCTAGCAGTCGAAGCTGATGACTGGTGGCTAGAGACTCACGAGAGGTTGACCGTGGCGGGTGAAGTCATTACTTGGGATGTATTCCGTAGGGAATTCATGAGGAAGTATTATCCGGAAGATGTCCGTGGTAAGAAGGAAATTGAGTTCCTTGAGCTGAAGCAAGGAAACATGTCTGTCACGGATTATGCTGCGAAATTTGTGGAGCTGTCCAAATTTTATCCTCATTACACTGGTGCTGGTGCTGAATTTTCAAAGTGCATCAAGTTTGAAAACGGACTGCGCTCTGAAATTAAGAAGGCTGTTGGGTATCAGAAGATACGCATTTTTACTGAATTGGTTGATAGCTGCAGGATATTTGAAGAAGACAATAATGCTCATTACAAGGTTGTCAGTGATCGCAGAGGCAAGCAACATCAAAACCGTGGCAAGCCGTATGATGCTCCAGCTGGAAAAGGGAAGCAAAGAGCTGCTCCGGCTCAGAGAGCTAGTGGGGGAGGTGCTCCTGCTGGTATAGTTTGCTTCAAATGTGGTCAGGCTGGTCATAAGAGTAATGTATGCACTGCTGAAGTAAAGAGATGTTTTCGTTGTGGTAAGACTGGTCATGCAATAGCTGATTGCAAGCACAAGGAAATGATTTGTTTTAATTGTGGCGAAGAAGGGCATATTGGAAGTCAGTGTCAGAAGCCAAAGAAATCTCAGACTGGGAAGGTGTTCGCTTTGACCGGGACTCAAACCTCCAGTGAAGACAGACTTATCCGAGGTACGTGTTATATTAATGGCTTTCCTCTTGTAGCTATTATTGACACATGTGCGACTCATTCCTTTATATCTTTGGATTGTGCTGTGAAACTTAAGTTAGAGATATCTGAGATGTTTGGTAGTATGGTAATTGATACTCCTGCGAAGGGTTCAGTGACTACTACTTCGGTTTGTTTAAATTGTCCTTTGAGTATTTTTGGTAGAGACTTTGGGATGGACCTAGTGTGTCTTCCACTAGTGCGGATTGATGTTATTCTGGGTATGAACTGGTTGGTGTTTAACCGAGTTTCTATCAATTGTTTTGATAAGACGGTGGTCTTTCCTGAGATTGAGGAGGGAAAGAGTTTGTTTCTATCAGCAAGGCAAGTGAATGAAGAAGTAGCTGATGGGGCAGAGTTGTTTATGCTGTTAGCGACTTTGGAGGCTAAAGATAAACTGGTGATTGGCGATCTAGCCGTGGTGTGTGATTTTCCTGATGTGTTTCCTGAAGAAGTGAATGAATTGCCGCCAGAGCGTGAAGTTGAGTTTTCGATTGATTTGGTACCTGGTATTAGACCGATATCGATGGCTCCGTACCGTATGTCTGCTGTTGAGTTAACTGAATTGAAGAGTCAGTTGGAGGATCTGTTGGATAAGAAATTTATTCGTCCGAGTGTGTCACCGTGGGGTGCACCAGTGCTATTGGTTAAGAAGAAAGAAGGTACTATGAGGTTGTGTGTGGACTACAGGCAACTGAATAAAGTGACGATCAAGAATCGGTATCCTTTGCCGAGGATTGATGATTTGATGGATCAGTTGGTTGGTGCAAGTGTGTTCAGCAAAATAGATTTGAGATCTGGGTATCATCAGATACGTGTGAAAACTGAGGATATTCAGAAGACTGCTTTCAGAACAAGGTATGGACATTATGAGTATTCTGTAATGCCTTTTGGTGTGACTAATGCGCCTGGAGTATTTATGGAGTATATGAATAGGATTTTCCATCCGTACCTAGACAAGTTTGTTGTGGTGTTTATTGATGATATTTTGGTGTATTGGAAGTCTGAAGAAGAACATGCTGAGCATTTGAGAGTGGTTTTAGAAACTCTACGAGAAAAGAAGTTATTTGCTAAACTATCCAAGTGTGAATTTTGGTTAGAAGAGGTTAGTTTTCTTGGTCATGTGATTTCAAGAGGTGGTGTTGCTGTTGATCCTTCTAAGATAGAAGCGGTATCTAAGTGGGAAGCTCCGAAGTCTGTTGCTGAGATTCGAAGTTTCCTTGGTTTGGCTGGTTATTATAGGAAATTCATTGAGGGATTTTCTAAGTTGGCGTTACCATTGACGATGTTGACTAGGAAGGGGCAAGCGTTTGTTTGGGACTCAAAATGTGAAGAAGGTTTCCGAGAGTTAAAGAGAAGGTTAACTACTGCTCCTATTCTGATATTACCGAGTTCGTCGGAACCATTTGAAGTTTACTGTGATGCTTCATTGTTGGGTTTGGGTGGCGTGTTGATGCAGAATAAGCAGGTTATAGCTTATGCTTCAAGACAGCTGAGGGTTCATGAGAGGAACTATCCGACGCACGATTTAGAGTTGGCAGCCGTGGTATTTGTTCTGAAGTTGTGGAGGCATTATTGTACGGGTCAAGATTTGAGGTTTTCAGTGACCATAAAAGTTTAAAGTATTTGTTTGATCAGAAAGAGCTGAATATGAGACAGAGAAGATGGTTAGAGTTTCTGAAGGATTATGACTTTGGTTTGAATTACCATCCGGGTAAAGCAAACGTAGTGGCTGATGCATTGAGTCGGAAATCATTACATATGTCTATGTTAATGGTTAAGGAATTGGATTTGATTGAGCAGTTTAGAGACTTGAGTTTGGTGTGTGAGAGTACTCACAATAGTGTTAAATTGGGAATGTTGAAGTTAACAAGTGGTATTCTGGATGAGATCAGAGAGGGTCAGAAATCCGATGTGCTTTTGGTTGATAAGTTGACTCTAGTGAATCAAGGTCAAGGTGGCGAATTCAGAGTTGATGAGAATGATGTTTTGAAATTTGGTAATCGGGTGTGTATTCCGGATGTTATCGAACTTAAGAAGAGTATTCTTGAAGAAGGACATCGTAGTGGTCTGAGTATTCATCCTGGAGCTACGAAGATGTATCATGATTTGAAAAGTTATTTTTGTGGCCGGGAATGAAAAGAGAAATTGCGAGTTTTGTTTATTCTTGTTTGACTTGTCAGAAGTCAAAGATTGAGCATCAGAAGCCGTCTGGGCTAATGCAACCGTTGGCTATTCCAGAGTGGAAGTGGGATAGTATCAGTATGGATTTTGTTTCTGGGTTACCGAGAACAATTAAGAATTTTGAAGCTATTTGGGTGATTGTTGACAGATTGACAAAGTCGGCTCATTTCATTCCGATCAGAATGGACTATCCGTTAGAGAGATTAGCCTTGTATATTGAGATGATTGTAAGTTTGCATGGTATTCCGTCGAGTATTGTTTCGGACAGAGATCCGAGATTTACATCGAAATTCTGGGAAGGTTTGCAGAAGGCTTTGGGAACTAAGTTGAGATTGAGTTCTGCATATCATCCGCAGACTGATGGTCAGACTGAGAGGACGATTCAGTTACTAGAGGATCTTTTGAGAGCTTGTGTTTTGGAAAAGGGAGGTGCTTGGGATTGTTATTTACCTTTGATTGAGTTTACCTACAACAATAGTTTTCATTCGAGCATTGGTATGGCGCCGTTTGAAGCTTTGTATGGTAGGAGATGTCGGACACCGTTATGTTGGTATGAGTCCGGTGAGAGTGCTGTGGTTGGACCGGAGATTGTTCAACAACTACGGAAAAGATTAAGATGATTCAGGAGAAGATGAGAATTGCTCAGAGTCGTCAGAAGAGTTATCATGACAAGAGGAGGAAATCACTTGAGTTCCGAGAGGGAGATCACGTGTTTCTTCGTGTTACTCCGATAACTGGGGTTGGTCGAGCTTTGAAGTCAAAGAAGTTGACACCGCGATTTATTGGTCCTTATCAGATTTTGGAGAGGATAGGAGTAGCCTATCGTATCGCTTTACCGCCGTCACTTGCGAATTTGCATGAGGTTTTTCATGTGTCTCAGTTGAGGAGGTATATTCATGATCCGTCGCATGTGATCCAAGTAGATGATGTACAGGTGAGAGATAACCTGACTGTTGAAATATCGCCTATGAGGATTGAGGATCGAGAGTTGAAGCAGTTGCGGGGTAAAGAGATTGCCTTAGTGAAGGTAGCTTGGGAGGACCAGCAGGTGGCAATGTGACTTGGGAACTGGAGAGTCAGATGAAAGAGTCTTATCCAGAGTTATTTGCTTGAGGTATGTTTTCGAGGACGAAAACTCTTTTTGGGGGAGAGTTGTAACACCCCGAATAAATAAGAGAATTATTTAAATTAAGTTAATAATATATTTATTAATTTAATTAAATAAATTGAATTATTGGATTATTATTATTATTGGAATAATAATTAGTGGAAAATATATAAGTTGGAATAAGGAAAAAAGGGTTTCAGTATTGGTAAAGAGTTTTCACGTGAAACAGAGAAGCGGCTGAAAGGTGAAAAGTGGAAAGGGCAAAGAGGAAGAGCTAGAGAGCGAAGGTTGAAGAACGGAAAAGCTTGAAGCTTAGAGATTGCCGGATTATCTCAGGTAAGGGGGGTTATCATCGTTTAATGGGTATTATATTAGCATGTAATGGGTAGTGATAAACGTTGAATTGACCCTAATTGGGATTTGGAATGCTGAAAATTGTGATGAATAAGTTGTAGGAAACTGAAATTGAATCGATAATTGTATGTGTCGTGATTTTCCGATAATGTAGCTTTTTACGGAAGTTGAATCGGAGGTCCGGAAGTCCTCCAACGGCGGAAAATGCGGAAAACTCTGCATTCTGCCTTGTGTTAGCGCAGGAACTGCTGTTTTGCCTGCGTTAACCGGTTAACCCAGGGCGTTAACCGGTTAACACTGTTATATTTTGTGAAAATGTGCTGTTTTGCCTGCGTTAACCGGTTAACCCAGGGCGTTAACCGGTTAACACTGTTGCGTTTTGCCAGAAAATGTATTTTTCCTGCGTTAACCGGTTAACCCAGGGCGTTAACCGGTTAACACTGTTAGAAATTGGAAAAAATGATATTTTAATGTTGTAAACATAATTGGCGATTGGCCTATTATCGTTGATTTTGATGAGTAATTTTGTTGAGTTTATGTTATGAAGTGTTGATACAAATATGTTGATAAGTTGTGTTAAAGTTGTGGAAAATATTAAGTTGTAGGCTTGGTGAGCCAAAGTTGATTATAAGTTGATTTTGTTGAAAACATTGTTGTGGTGCTGTTGTTATTATGTTGTCGAACCTTTAAAGTCGTATGTGCCATGTACATTCATATGCATTAAGTCGGAGCTTTGCTCACACCACGTTGGCCTGGATTGGCAATTTTTAAGTTGAAAGTTGAAGGCTTATGCCTTGATGCCCAATAAAATGGCAATGATTTTAAGTTGGGAGTTTTACTCCGAATGGTACCACATGCATGACGAGTCGAGTCTCATTAGAGTTGCATTATGTTGGTTTGTTGTATGTGTATCAGTGGTATTGATCTTGAGTATGTATATGAGTTGTGTTGATATTGGGTGATTAATGAGTTAAATTACTTAACATAACATGATAATTTATAATGCTTGTTATATCGATTGAGGAACTCACCCTTACAACTATTTTTCAGGTAACGAGCAATGAGTTGAGTAGAAGCTAATGCTTGGAGTCTAGTGTAGTCGCTTTAGTGGGTCATGCTCTGATAGATGTAACATCGGGACGGGATGTTTTAGGTTCCACCATTTTTGCCGACAAGACCTTTACATTTGTCGAGACACGATACCTCCTACTGTTTACGGACTTAGATAGATGTTCGGGATATAGTTAGGGAGCATATGCACTAGTTACCCTATACTGATATCTTGGAGATGCATCCATGTTCAGTTGCAAACAGCTCGGTGGATATCGTACTCTCCTACAGGTATATAATTTAATTTTGTTTATTAAGTGTTGGATTCATTTATAAAGTATGTTAACTTAATTTATTTTATTTATTATGTTTTTATTTTGTAACAGTGTTGGATTCACGAGTACTTTCCAACTGTTGGAAAAAGAGGGGAGAATTGGAAACCAACTGATAATTGTGGTCTTCCTCGAGCGATGAGATGGTCCTATAGGCAAGGAGTCCTGAAGGTTGATGATTTACGACCTATTTTGGATGAGCTGACACCTGCCGACGTCATATGGCGTCCATTTGATGATCATAAAGCATGGCATCAGTTTGATGAGTTATGTCTCTACAAGGGGTGTTTGAAGTGGGGTGACACAGTTGTTCCATACTTGCCTGACAAATGTTTATGTCAGTTCGGGTACAAGCAGTATGTTCCATCCCCACCTCTTGATTGTATGATGGCGACTGATATTAATGTTGATTGGATTGGTTACCATCAGAGTGTTATCGCTGTGATCCGTCCAACTACCCTGGCCACCACTCCATCTGATGTAGAAGATGGTTATCTGGAGTGGTATTATTGTGTTTCGCATCCACGGTTGGTCCCTCCCCGTCGTGATGATCCAAGAGAGGTACCAGCTCCTGTTTATGACGCCGGACCATCTAATCCTGATTGGCTCGTGTATCTACATAGATTCATCATTATCTGAGACAGGTTAATGCCGAAGAGGAAGATCCACAATTGCTGATTTATTTGAAGCTTTACATATTTCTCGTTCACATTGATTTATGTATTAAGTTTTAGAACTGAATATAATAGATATAATATAAATTCATGTTTTGATTACATATTCATGTTTTGAGTACATATTCATGCTAATATCGGCGTAAGTAATTGTCAATATTGTAGACGTCCTGCAAATCCTAACATCCAAGATGTTGTTTGTATGAGAACGAAACTTCTTCCAATCTAATGTGACCGGTGGCAACGGAAACCCCTCTTTCATGTTAACCTGATAAGTGAAATAATTAAAATATTAAGTCATATAAAATATAAGTGAAATAATTAAAATATTAAGTCATATAAATAACTTGTCATACAAACATGTACGTGAACCCAATGATTTTGGTTAACAAAACCAATGCAATAAATAGAGATATTTGGCGAATGTGAACTTGTCATAGGAAAGAAAGTCATGCTCGGATTGCCTAAACAGACAAGTACAACATTATAGCGATTCGCTATGAAGTACCCCATATCTGGTAGAGTCAACCATTTTTCAGGTGGTTGTGAACCAAAGGATTCTATCATCAAAGATTCTCTCACTTCTGACACCGATTAGAAATAACTTGTCATACAAAGTTGACCTATCCTTGTCTATTATTTCCAACCCCAACTCTCTGCAAACCATTGACCACCATCCTCACCTATCCATGCAATGATACAATGACTCTAAATCCACAATACCATCTGATTCAACATTAACTACCATCTCAATGTATGACCTAATATGATTAGGAAAATTGAAGAGTGAATTGTGGTTGCTTCTTTGATAATTTTAACTTCTTCGAAGTCAGTGATGGTTGAGATTGCCTTTGTGAAGATTGAGATGCCTTATCAACATACTCATGATACGAAGGGTCCCTATAAACATCATTTCTGCTGGTTTTTCCCTTTCTTCTTCACTCCTCCTTTGGTTTTTAGTTTCCCAGGTGGTGGACACAATGGAGTCACTGTTGGTATGCTAGTTCACATACCTACTCTTTAATGCCCTTTTCCCAATAACATCTAATGACCTAAATCGTTTCCCACAATTCATCTATTGCACAGTCATATCCCCTCTGATCCATCATCTGCACCTACCTTTAACTCAACTTCCCTAGTTAGTTTCCTCCATGAACATGAACCCATCTATGGGTTTGGTATACCACCTAGTGCGTATCTTCCTAACTCACAAGCACAAGGTAACCTAAGATTTCTAATAGTACCACCATATATTTGCCTGTTAGTTCCAACATAAAATCAACTCTCAATAACTCTTCACGTAATACTCCAAAGCCGCTCGAGATACGGAACCACACAATAACCATAAAAGGAACTTATGTGCACGTTGCTCAACTTCGTAAAAACTCTTTTGAAAAGAAGCTCTAATGTTCCAGTTGTAACTCAGTTGTTATTCATAGCTCCCCAACATTTGACCATGTCACCTATACTGTTTCCTACACTGCTTTAACTCCAATGAGCAGATTCACCCTAAAAGTATTGAAAATAACACATAAAAATAACAGAAAATATCACATATAAAAATAAACACATAAAAAATTATAACACTTATCGATTAGTCTGGTGTTACCCAAATGTAGCACTCGATTAACCATGCTCCAACAATCTATGTCTATGTGAGTCAACCATGTGTCTTTCAAATAATTAATAAATCCACTATA